>NW_010922106.1:0-8281 GCF_000633955.1 Camelina sativa
AGCTGTTTACTGCTTAGAGTCAATGTTTTCTCGGTTTTAGCCTGTTTTGGGATACCATGGGTAAAAGTGGTGTCTAAACACTCCAAATTCATCCCGACCTCTTAAAATTAGTAAAATGCATTGCACTGTCACACATTTTTACCCTAGAAATAGTAACAAAGCTGTTTACTACTTCAAATCAATGTTTTCTCGGTTTTAGCCTGTTGCGGGGTAAAATGGGTATAATTGGTGTCTAAACACTCCAAATTCAACCGGAACTCTTATAATAAGTCAAATGCATTCGATTGTAACATATTAGGACCCTAGATAGAGTAACATAGCTTTTTACTGCTTCGAATCAATTTTGTCTCTCGGTTTTAGCCTATTTCCTCGGTTTAAGCCTGTTATGGGATAAAATGGGTTTAGATGTTGTCTAAACACTCCAAATTCATCCCGAACTCTTACAATTAGTCAAATGTATTGGGTTGTCACACATTGTGACCCTAAAAACAGTAACAAAGCTGTTTACTGCTTCGAATCAATGTTTTCTCGGTTTTAGCTTGTTTGTAGACAAAATGGGTAAAAGTGGTGTCTAAACACTCAAATTCAACCCGAACTNGCAAATCTATTTTCCCTAAATCCATTACTATTTATGATCATTGCTTTGATTTAGTGCATTCAGATGTTTGGACCTCTCCATGTCTATCTAGGGACAATAACAAGTATTTTGTGACCTTTATTGATGAAAAATCTAAATACACTTGGCTTACCTTGCTTCCTTCCAAAAATAGAGTGTATGATGCATTTGTCAACTTTCAGAATTATGTCACTAATCATTTCAATGCTAAAATAAAGGTACTAAGATCAGATAATGGAGGAGAGTATACAAGTCACAAGTTAAGGGAACATCTCTCTAAACATGGCATATTACAACAAACAAGTTGCCCCTATACGCCTCAACAAAACGGTGTGGCTGAAAGGAAGAACCGACATCTCATGGAGGTCGCTCGGTCCATGATGTTTCACACCAATGTGCCCAAGAGGTTTTGGGGAGATGCGGTTATGATGGCTTGTTACTTGATCAACCGGACGCCAACAAAAGTCCTACAAGATGTCTCGCCATATGAGGTACTCAATAAAGCAAAACCTCCGTTAAGTCACTTACGTGTGTTTGGGTGTATGTGCTTTGTATTGGTACCAGGTGAACAACGAAGCAAACTCGACCCCAAAAGCACCAAGTGCATGTTCATTGGCTACTCAACTGGACAAAAAGGATACAAGTGTTATGATACAACAACAGGCCGGACCCTAGTCTCCCGCAATGTGAAGTTCGTTGAACACCAAGGTTAGTACGATAAGAAGGAGTGGGAGAGCCTAAAAGACTTGTCTCACTCCGCTTTCGATCGGTCGGCCAACTTACGGTTTCTTCTCGATCATTTAGGCATTACGCAGGCACCAAAACGCCCTAATGATGATGTTCGGACCAATACAATGCCCACTACCGCACAACATCAAACTGCTGGAGATGAGGCCCCTATACAGCCAACGGCTTACTCTGATGAACCAGAAGTCTCACCACAATCGGACACGGCCACTGAACCGGTCTTACACACTGACAACCCTACTGGCCAAAACGAAGGAGATACATCCCAAGATTTGAGTCCATCTCCACACCTACCTCGACGTAGTGGACGTATCAGATCTCATCCGTCAACATGGAAAGACAAACGGGTCTACTACAACAATCAAGCTGTGGTGCATCCTATCCAGGCTGTATGTTCGCTTGCCCTTGTGCCACCTGACCATGCGGCCTTCCTTGGAAAACTTGATGCTCACGTCATCCCTCAGACATATGAGGAAGCAAAGGAACATAAGGAGTGGTTAGATGCCATTACTGACGAGACGGGTGCCATGGTTCGTAACCATACGTGGGACGAGGCTGATCTTCCACAAGGGAAGAGGGCCGTGAGCTCCAAATGGGTCTTTACCATCAAGTATTTGAGTACTGGCGATGTAGAACGGTACAAGGCTCGACTCGTTGCTCGTGGCTTCACACAAACCTACGGTTTGGACTATACGGACACCTTTGCCCCGGTCGCTAAACTTCACACTGTCCGTGTTGTTCTCTCGCTCGCCACCAATCTCTCCTGGGATCTCTGGCAAATGGACGTCAAGAATGCCTTCCTTCAGGGGGAGCTCGATGAAGAGGTCTACATGCATCCTCCTCCCGGTCTAGAAGATCTTGTGGCTCCGGGTAAGGTCCTACGCCTGCGTAAGGCAATTTATGGTTTGAAGCAATCGCCACGGGCGTGGTATCATAAGCTTAGCTCCACACTTCGCACCAATGGCTTCGAGAGGTCTGAACAGGATCATACACTCTTCACCCTTCGCACCACCAGTGGTCAAGTTGTCGTTCTTGTGTATGTTGATGACATCATTCTCACCGGCGACGATAAGGACGGTATTCTCGCCACCAAAGCTCTTCTTAACTCTACTTTTGACATTAAGGATCTTGGTGAGCTGAAATACTTCCTTGGGATCGAGATTTCTCGTTCTCCGGAGGGTTTGTTCCTATCCCAACGGAAGTATGCACTTGACCTCTTACATGAGACAGGTAAACTTGGGGCCAAACCGGTGCCCACTCCGCTTGAAGAAAGCTACCAGGTCAAGCGAAAGGGGGTGATGAAGCAGGCGCCCAATACTCCGGTGAATAAGCTTGCTGAACCGTATCAAGATGTGGGGCGATATCGTCGGTTGGTAGGAAAACTAATCTATCTTACAATCACACGACCGGATTTGTGCTATGCGGTGAACCAAGTCAGCCAACATATGCAAGCACCGACGAACTTCGACTGGAACACGGTGGAACGGATTCTTTGCTATATCAAAGGGAGTCCTGGCCAAGGTATTTGGATGGGGAAGAACAACAACACGGAGATAGTAGGATATTGCGATGCGGACTATGCGGGTGATACAATGGACCGGAGATCGACAACCGGGTATTGTACGTTCATTGGAGGCAATCTAGTGACTTGGAAGTCTAAAAAGCAAAAAGTGGTCTCATGTTCAAGCGCGGAGTCGGAATATAGAGCCATGAAAAAACTCACTAATGAACTCACTTGGCTCAAAGCTCTTCTCAAGGACCTCGGCTTCGAATCTGACCAGCCTATCATGATGCATTGTGACAACGAAGCCGCGATTCACATAGCCACAAACTCTGTTTTTCATGAACGCACTAAGCACATTGAGGTGGACTGCCATAAGGTTCGAGAAAAGATTGAAGAGGGCGTGATTCTTCCGTGCCACACATCAAGTAAAGATCAGTTAGCGGACATCTTCACTAAGGCTGCGAGTCCCCAAGTTTATGAGTACATTCATCAGAAGTTGGGTCTCAAAGACCCTACACGACCGTAGGCCACTCACCTAACTCGTGGAGATCACACTCTTTTCCTTGGCATAGTTTTGTCCCACGTGGTTTTCTATGCTAAGGTTTTTAACGAGGTGATCCTTCACGGGTTCCAAGCTTAGCCACTTCATCCGGCTAAGCTTGAGGGGGAGTATTGAGAGGTATGACCGTACAACCGTCCGTACGAGTGAAGAACTCGGGCCGTCCGTACAAGTTAGGTGAAGGGGCCGAGTATTCATGTTACATGGAGTAGAGGGGAAGCCTAAAGCCCATTAGAAGGATCGAGAAGCATAAGTTAGCCGTTAGAGAGGAGAGAAGAAGATAGTCACATGTTTGGGGAACCAAACATGTCGCTTTCACCATAGGGATTTGTGGGACTCTCACTTTATGTCACTATCCAACTTGTATGTCTCGGCCAAGGGAGTAGCCCTACTTGTGTTTCCTTTAAATAGACCTCCAGCCACCTTGTAATGATACACTTAAGGAATATACTCCTTCTAATACTCTTCTCACCAACGATTCTCTGGTTTCTCTACTCTACACACTTAATCGCTTACTAACTACTAAATTCAACATGGTATCAGAGCAATCTTTCGATCTGTGACCCTATAAACCAACTCTTATTCTTTCCTACACTCCATTCTCTTCAATCTTGTCTCGCCATTCTCTGGTTCTATACTCGCTTTTTCTCAATTCTCTGGTTCATTTCTTAGCTCTTTCTCACTTACCTCTCGCAAAACTTGCTCATGGACACTACCAAGCCTATTGTCACTCCGGTGGTCTTAAAGGGGGCCAACTATTTGTTGTGGAAGAGAACCACAAAGACCGCGCTTAGTGGCCGGGGACTTTGGATCCATGTCGAAACGGACCAACTCCCCAAGAAAGCTACCAAGGAAGACGGCAAAGAAGAAAAAGAAGAAGACAAGGAGGCTGATCTCGAGAAGGAAGTCAAGTGGTTCCAAGAAGATCAGACCGTGCTTGCCATTCTCCAAAACTCGCTAGACGCTCCAATTCTCGAAGCCTACTCGTACTGCGAGACGGCTAAAGAGTTATGGGAAACGCTAGCGAATGTATATGGAAACGTGACCAACTTGACTCGAGTGTTTGAAGTCAAGAAGGCGATCAACGGTCTCCATCAAGAAGACCTGGAGTTCACGAAGCATTTTGGGAAGTTTAGGTCTCTATGGGCCGAACTTGAGATGCTTCGACCAAGTACAATCGATCCAGCCATCCTCAATGAAAGAAAGGAGCAAGACAAGGTCTTTGGCCTCTTACTCACCCTTAACCCGGCGTTTAATGATCTAATCAAACATATCCTCCGTGGAGACAAGCTGCCTACTCTTGAGGATGTTTGTTCTCAAGTACAAAAGGAACAAGGATCTCTNAGAGAAGCATAAGTTAGCCGTTAGAGAGGAGAGAAGAAAATAGTCACATGTTTGGGGAACCAAACATGTCGCTTTCACCATAGGGATTTGTGGGACTCTCACTTTATGTCACTATCCAACTTGTATGTCTCGGCCAAGGGAGTAGCCCTACTTGTGTTTCCTTTAAATAGGCCTCCAGCCACCTTGTAATGATACACTTAAGGAATATACTCCTTCTAATACTCTTCTCACCAACGATTCTCTTGTTTCTCTACTCTACACACTTAATCGCTTACTAACTACTAAATTCAACATGGTATCAGAGCAATCTTTCGATCTGTGACCCTATAAACCAACTCTTATTCTTTCCTACACTCCATTCTCTTCAATCTTGTCTCGCCATTCTCTGGTTCTATACTCGCTTTTTCTCAATTCTCTGGTTCATTTCTTAGCTCTTTCTCACTTACCTCTCGCAAAACTTGCTCATGGACACTACCAAGCCTATTGTCACTCCGGTGGTCTTAAAGGGGGCCAACTATTTGTTGTGGAAGAGAACCACAAAGACCGCGCTTAGTGGCCGGGGACTTTGGATCCATGTCGAAACGGACCAACTCCCCAAGAAAGCTACCAAGGAAGACGGCAAAGAAGAAAAAGAAGAAGACAAGGAGGCTGATCTCGAGAAGGAAGTCAAGTGGTTCCAAGAAGATCAGACCGTGCTTGCCATTCTCCAAAACTCGCTAGACGCTCCAATTCTCGAAGCCTACTCGTACTGCGAGACGGCTAAAGAGTTATGGGAAACGCTAGCGAATGTATATGGAAACGTGACCAACTTGACTCGAGTGTTTGAAGTCAAGAAGGCGATCAACGGTCTCCATCAAGAAGACCTGGAGTTCACGAAGCATTTTGGGAAGTTTAGGTCTCTATGGGCCGAACTTGAGATGCTTCGACCAAGTACAATCGATCCAGCCATCCTCAATGAAAGAAAGGAGCAAGACAAGGTCTTTGGCCTCTTACTCACCCTTAACCCGGCGTTTAATGATCTAATCAAACATATCCTCCGTGGAGACAAGCTGCCTACTCTTGAGGATGTTTGTTCTCAAGTACAAAAGGAACAAGGATCTCTTGGTCTCTTTTGTGGAAAGGAAGAACTAGCTACCGCGAACAAGGGGATTTACAAACATGACGACCGTAGGGTGATGGTATGTGATCACTGTAAAAAGAGAGGTCATGTGAAGGACAAGTGCTGGATTCTTCACCCTCATCTCAAGCCGGCCAAGTTCAAAGCCAATATCTCGCAAGAAGGGTCAAGCGGCCAAGGATCGGGTGCAGCTAACCAAGGCGGTATGACGGCAACGGCCATGGCCGCCTCATTTGGAGACCTTGTGAGGAAATCAGACCTTGAGGCCCTCATTAAGTCCATTGCTGCGCTTAAGGACTCCGGTATCACCTTCTTTGCCTCAAAACCTAGTAAATCTCTTGTTGTTGACTCGGGTGCTTCTCACCATATGATAAGTAACCCTAGCCTTATCCACAACATAAAACCAGCAATAGGCAATGTTATTATAGCTAATGGAGATAGTATACCGGTTAAAGGAGTAGGAGACTTGAAACTATTTGATAAAAATTCAAAAGCTTTCTTTATGCCTACATTTACCTCTAATCTTCTATCGGTTAAGAAAGCTACTGCTGATCTAAATTGTTACACCATTTTTGGGCCTAATAGTGTACATTTTCAGGATATTGAGACTGGAAAGATCCTTGGAGAAGGGGATGCTAGAGGAGATCTCTATGTCCTAGAGAATACTTCACCAAGTTCTTCTAAGTGTTTCTCTTTTGTATCGAATCTAAATACTATCTCGAGTGAGGTGTGGCATGCTAGATTGGGCCACCCTCACTCTCGTGCTTTTGAACTAATAATGCCTAATGTTTACTTTGATAACTCTAGTTGTGAGTCTTGTATTCTTGGAAAACATTGCAAATCTATTTTCCCTAAATCCATTACTATTTATGATCATTGCTTTGATTTAGTGCATTCAGATGTTTGGACCTCTCCATGTCTATCTAGGGACAATAACAAGTATTTTGTGACCTTTATTGATGAAAAATCTAAATACACTTGGCTTACCTTGCTTCCTTCCAAAAATAGAGTGTATGATGCATTTGTCAACTTTCAGAATTATGTCACTAATCATTTCAATGCTAAAATAAAGGTACTAAGATCAGATAATGGAGGAGAGTATACAAGTCACAAGTTAAGGGAACATCTCTCTAAACATGGCATATTACAACAAACAAGTTGCCCCTATACGCCTCAACAAAACGGTGTGGCTGAAAGGAAGAACCGACATCTCATGGAGGTCGCTCGGTCCATGATGTTTCACACCAATGTGCCCAAGAGGTTTTGGGGAGATGCGGTTATGATGGCTTGTTACTTGATCAACCGGACGCCAACAAAAGTCCTACAAGATGTCTCGCCATATGAGGTACTCAATAAAGCAAAACCTCCGTTAAGTCACTTACGTGTGTTTGGGTGTATGTGCTTTGTATTGGTACCAGGTGAACAACGAAGCAAACTCGACCCCAAAAGCACCAAGTGCATGTTCATTGGCTACTCAACTGGACAAAAAGGATACAAGTGTTATGATACAACAACAGGCCGGACCCTAGTCTCCCGCGATGTGAAGTTCGTTGAACACCAAGGTTACTACGATAAGAAGGACTGGGAGAGCCTAAAAGACTTGTCTCACTCCGCTTCCGACCGGTCGGCCAACTTACGGTTTCTTCTCGATCATTTAGGCATTACGCAGGCACCAAAACGCCCTAATGATGATGTTCGGACCAATACAATGCCCACTACCGCACAACATCAAACTGCTGGAGATGAGGCCCCTATACAGCCAACGGCTTACTCTGATGAACCAGAAGTCTCACCACAATCGGACACGGCCACTGAACCGGTCTTACACACTGACAACCCTACTGGCCAAAACGAAGGAGATACATCCCAAGATTTGAGTCCATCTCCACACCTACCTCGACGTAGTGGACGTATCAGATCTCATCCGTCAACATGGAAAGACAAACGGGTCTACTACAACAATCAAGCTGTGGTGCATCCTATCCAGGCTGTATGTTCGCTTGCCCTTGTGCCACCTGACCATGCGGCCTTCCTTGGAAAACTTGATGCTCACGTCATCCCTCAGACATATGAGGAAGCAAAGGAACATAAGGAGTGGTTAGATGCCATTACTGACGAGACGGGTGCCATGGTTCGTAACCATACGTGGGACGAGGCTGATCTTCCACAAGGGAAGAGGGCCGTGAGCTCCAAATGGGTCTTTACCATCAAGTATTTGAGTACTGGCGATGTAGAACGGTACAAGGCTCGACTCGTTGCTCGTGGCTTCACACAAACCTACGGTTTGGACTATACGGACACCTTTGCCCCGGTCGCTAAACTTCACACTGTCCGTGTTGTTCTCTCGCTCGCCACCAATCTCTCCTGGGATCTCTGGCAAATGGACGTCAAGAA
>NW_010922107.1:0-3296 GCF_000633955.1 Camelina sativa
GATGATCTCATTGATGCCAAGGAGATGTCTAAGTGTAGCAGAATTTAGGACAAGGTACATGTTTTCTGATTTTTTGTGGTAAATTGATTTTATTACATGTGTGTTTTGAATTCATCTAACATTTACCATTGTTTTCTTCCTAGATTACATACACCGTACCTGTGATTATTTCTAAGAGCTTTATGATTTGGCAGTGGAGTTTATTCGGAGAAGTCATGCTAATGTTGATCATCAGGTTACATCAATTTAAACTTATTGATATATGGATTCTTGTTTATTTTTTCAATTAATTGCCATTCTTTAGCTCTAGTAGTTCAACTTACTTCACACATGAAACTAATCCAACCGGATAATTGTTATACATTCAGATTGCCGAGTAAATAAAAGGAACACTGAGAGAAGAAAATGAACAGTCCCTGGACGGATAGCCATATTGAAGAATCTTTAAAACTTTTTGAAGAAATGGGACGAGGAATAATTGAGGAAGGGAAAGGCAACACTAAGAATTAAGCAAGATATGCATAGTGAAATTTTTGATATGTATGACCTTACTGCCTATCGAATAAAGGCAAGTTAAACTAACATCATCTCTGGTTACATTTAAGAAATAGGCTCTCTCCCGTCTCTTGTTGTCTGACTTGTTTGTAAGTTTTGCAGTTCACACCTCATCCTAAGGCTGGTGACAAATGGTGTATCTATCCGAGCTATGATTATGACAACTGCAGTATTGATTCTCTTGCGATAACGCATTCGGTATGTCCCTTTCTAGGTCTATTGGCTACTAGCAGCATGAATTAGTATAACTTCAGCAACTGCATTTTGTGACCCACTATTTTACTTTAAGTGTTAGAAAATCCCTTCTGAATCTAAAGCATCTATAGTTCTTAAAACTGTTTTTTTTTTGTTTTTGACATTTTCTTTTATTTGCATAATACTGTAGTAGCTATGTACTCTTGAATTTGAAACCCGACATGCTTCATACTACTGGGTAAAATACTAACTTGCTCATTTATCTTGTCTTTTGGTCTTCACCCATCTATTTGCTATGGTTTAAATAGTCTCTTTATCATCTTCCTTGTTTTTAGGTACAGCCACATCCGTGTAATGCGTGCTTCCAAGGAACTGAGATGTGAAATTACAAACGGGATCTCTGCCACAAAGAGTCGCATGCTAATATATGTACGCCCAGTTTATTATTCATCCGCTTATGAATTTTCTTTTCATTATGTGCCTGTGTGAACAGTATGTTTATGGTTTTTCATGGCCTTCCGAATAAAGTAAGTTAGAGTGACCTTCTTTTGTGGGTCTAATATACAAACAAACGATTTCAATGTTAACTTCAGCTTTATCTATTCTGAGTTACATTTGCTTGCTTGATTGCATCAGTATTGAATAATTTTTACAAGATGTTCATGTCCAACTACTCTTATTGTCTCTGTCTGTTTGTGTCTTCTAACAATGCAAGTTATGTAGCATTAATGGCTCAAATATTTGATATCAACAGAATATAATGGATAAGTGGTGTTCCTTTTCAGCTCGATGCACTATTTTTAAGGTGTTCCAGATTAGATTCATTATAAAGGAGGAAAATTTTATTTGATAGAGACCCCTTGGTAATGTGATTATCCTCATGGCAGGTGTGGCGGCGCTGGCGTTCTTGTTTGTTTGCATATGATCATACATTCATACTTAAGGCTTCCCAGGTTTGTTCTTTTTGGCATCCTTGATTAACTTCACTTAAACTTTTACTTCATTTGCTACAAGTTTCCAACTGTCATTCTCTACTACTCACATTTTAGATGTACCATCTTCAGCGCATGATAATTTTGTATACGTCTTCAAACTTTTTATTATTTAGTACACATATCAGAAGGTTTGCTATATATTTACACATACTGTTTGGCATATGTCTATGATCTTCGTTAAATTTGCTCTCTATTGTTCTATGTTGAAGTGATGGTAGCATGATACATGTGAGTTCTTGAGCATCATATTAGAGAGGAGTTTAGCAAAAAAAGCATGATGATCCCTCGGCATTCTACAAGGTAAACTGTGTTACACATACTAGTTTTAGGTTCCCTTCTCTAGAGTTATATACATTGACTAATCTGACTTTCGAATGAAGGATTCAAAAGATTATTATGGGTTCGCTCCTGGTAAATCTGTCTTGCTAAGGTATAGAAAGGGATATTATTCATCATTATTACTTTTTCTTTTAATATGATTCATTTGTGACTATATGTGCTTCTTGCTTTATGCAGATATGCTTTCCCATTTGCGTGCACCAACGTTTCCTTTGCTGATGATAATGAAATAGTTCATAAGCCGAAGATTATTTTCTTTGAAAATCTTTATATTTTCTATAATTTTGTGGCTCTTTCTTACTGTTTCTTTTTATTGGGGTTCTTCTACATTAGGTAGCTGAATCTTCCCTAGGAAAAGAGCCCATAATGCTTGAACTCCGATAAATTGAGAAACTCTAACTTCGAGGTATGCATATTGTTCTCTAGCTTTTGTTGTAGTTACAAAGATTGTTCCCTAAAGCTAAATTGTATCTAATATGGTAATACTCTATGGAACTCAATGATGATTGGCTCACTACCATTAACCCGAACTCCAAAGTGGCAGTTTATGGTGCTTATGCTGTATCAACCCTTAAAGATGCTGGGAGACAGACTCCAATTCGAGAGACTTTGTATTTTCTGTTTCAATGATAGACATTAAATGATATATTGCAGCGTGTTCTTCAGCTTCACAATGATATCGCAAAGGTCGGCTCTGTTCCTTGCTATGATTATGACTACTGCAATGTTGATTCTCTTGAGAATATAACGCATTCGGTATGTCCCTTTCTAGGTCTTTTGGCTACTTGCAGCATGAATTAGTATAACTTCAGCAGCTGCATTTGTGACCCACTATTTTAGTATAAGTATTAGAAAATCCCTTCTGAATCTAAAGCATCTTTGTGGTTTTGACATTTTCTTTTATTTGCATAATAGCAGCTCTGTACTTAAAGTCAAAGCCAAAGGTTATTTTCTTTAACCATCTTTATATTCTGTATAATTTTGTGGCTCTTTCTTACTGTTACTTTTTCTATACGAGGTTCTACACTGGGTAGCTGAATCTTCCCTAGGAAAAGAGTCCATAAAGGTTGAACTCCGATCATTTGAGGAACTCTTTAACTTCCAGGTATGTATATTGTTCTCTAGTTTTTGTTGTAGACTTGTAGTTACATAGATTGTTCCGTAAAGCTAAATCGCTACTGAACTCAATGATGATTGACTCATTTCCATTAA
>NW_010922107.1:3939-5376 GCF_000633955.1 Camelina sativa
TTGCAGCGTGTTCTTCAGCTTCACAATGATATCGCAAAGGTCGGCTCTGTTCCTTGCTATGATTATGACTACTGCAATGTTGATTCTCTTGAGAATATAACGCATTCGGTATGTCCCTTTCTAGGTCTTTTGGCTACTTGCAGCATGAATTAGTATAACTTCAGCAGCTGCATTTGTGACCCACTATTTTAGTATAAGTATTAGAAAATCCCTTCTGAATCTAAAGCATCTTTGTGGTTTTGACATTTTCTTTTATTTGCATAATAGCAGCTCTGTACTTAAAGTCAAAGCCAAAGGTTATTTTCTTTAACCATCTTTATATTCTGTATAATTTTGTGGCTCTTTCTTACTGTTACTTTTTCTATACGAGGTTCTACACTGGGTAGCTGAATCTTCCCTAGGAAAAGAGTCCATAAAGGTTGAACTCCGATCATTTGAGGAACTCTTTAACTTCCAGGTATGTATATTGTTCTCTAGTTTTAGTTGTAGACTTGTAGTTACATAGATTGTTCCGTAAAGCTAAATTGCTACTGAACTCAATGATGATTGACTCATTTCCATTAACCTGAACTCCAAAGTGGTAGTTATGATGTATCAACCCTTAAAGATGTTGGGGTAGAGACTCCAATTCAAGAGACTAGATGACACATTGTGTGTTTTGATATTTTTATCCTCCCTGTTTTAATGCTTGTATCATAAGGTCTCATATTCTATATAATCTATGCATCTGAGATATTTATTTGATTCTATATAATGTATGCGGAGTCTCTTATTCTATATAATGTATGCATCTTAGAGTCTTTTATTTTATTCTATATAATGTATGCATTTTAGATATTTATTTTATTCTATATAATGTATGCGGAGTCTCCTATTCTATATAATGTATGCATCTTAGAATCTCTTGTAGATATCTATTCTGACATAGGTGCGACTTCTACATATATGAATTGTAGTTTCCTCGAATCTTGAAAGTAGTTGGTTTTTGTTATGCTCTAAACCTTTCGTGATTGTTTTAAACATGTGAATGATATCCTAGAATTTTCAGTTTTGTATCAGACATTGAGAAAATGTAGATTTTACTTAGGCTATTGGACCATTACATAGTGTGCTTTTAAAATACATATTATCTCTATTGTTTGTTTGAAATGGACAATATTTTCTCTATTTTTTTGGCTTTGTGTTAGAGTATAAAATCTGTCCGGTCATGAACACAATTCTTTGGTTGGTAGTGCCATCGTTTTTTTTGTCATTTTTCTTTGGATGTTACCATCCTGACTTTTGCATCTTGTGTCTTAGAATGTTAGTGTGATAAACTGACTAAGGGTATATTTATTCTTGTATGTCTATCTTAAATTATACCCAATTAAGGGTATATCGATGTCTATGATTGGTTGTGAGTATGGAGGATGTAAAGGACTTTAAATTTAATATTTT
>NW_010922107.1:7293-8263 GCF_000633955.1 Camelina sativa
AAAAAAAAATCTGGTTTAGTTACAACATACAAAATAGCCATGCAAATTTCAAGTCAGTTCTAATTTAAATTATTAATCATAACTGAAAAAACAAAGATGTCGGGATTTTGCAATATATAATACATTAACACTATAACACAAGAAATTGGATTTTTTCCTTATCAAAAACAAAATAATTAAGGTTAGATATGGTAGCAACTAGCAAGTAGTAAACAAAATAAAGAAGACGGAAGTACCCATTGAGTAAAGGTTGTCGACGCATACATCCCATCAAGGAAGTGAAGGGTATTTTTGTCATGGCATAAAAGCTAAGCATATGGTTGTTCCTTTGTGGGAAGTATGAGGCAATCCTATGTGATGAGAGATTTTCATGCTAACCCACTTCCAAATCCAACAACTAAGTACACTATTATTAAAATCCAATAATTATATATTAGCTAGCTTCGTTTCTTTTCTTTCGCGACATTCTTGACAAGTAGCGTAGCTTTTCTTTTATATTGTTGACAAACAATCTTATATAATAAGGGAAGATTTTTTTCAACTTCTGCTTAGAACATGACATCTGGCTTATTATATAACTGAAACATGTCCTCTTTTATTCTTAAAGACCATTGTTTTTACATTTTCAAATTGGACATAACAAAATAAAACCAGTTACAAGTCCAGCAAAAATAATTGACAGCTTTTCCACCCATCAGGAGGATATGAACCAAACGATGTCAAATTCACCTATACTCACCTTCTCACACCCATCGTTCCCGGCAGCTACCACATCCGATGTACCTTCACAAAAATCTCCTAATCCTTGGGTTTCTTTGGTTTAATTTTCCTACTCCACCACCAAATTCTAAATCATTCCGGTTTAATGTCTGTGTCAAGATTCCGAAAACCTATTTGAAGTTCCGAATTGTATGTAACATTATTCCTGTCCAAAATCGTTTTTAAATTGCTTGGTATCAAATTTAGAAAT
>NW_010922108.1:0-2500 GCF_000633955.1 Camelina sativa
TGTGGCGTCCGAGAGTGCCATTGGGCATGAACTCGTAAACTATAGCACGGTTTCTGCGGCCGTAACATCTGCCAAGAAGTTTAATCACGTTTGGGTGATCAGCTTTATGCAACGTTGTAACCTCTGCCAAGAACTCTTTATGACCAGTTTCGTTGTTATGAGCTTGAATCTTTACAGCTCCAACCTAACGAATCAAAAGTCGCAGTTCTGGTTTAGAAATTGGGTTTCGATATATAACCCTAAAGGAAATGACCTTTTGGGGTTTTTATACCTCGTTATTTCTTTTGAAGTTGCAGCGATAGACTTCGCCGAAAGAGCCACTCCCCAAAAAAAATGTCACACAGAAATTGAGGGTTCCTTCGATGATGTCCAGCCATTCATAGGATGCTCCACAATTTGCAGGTAGAGGTGGAGTTACAGGGAAAACAGTAGCATCTGGCTCTGCAATATGAATTACTAAACGTTAAAGATCGATTGAACAAGATCAACCTAGCATCGATTTCTTGTAGTACACGGCTAGAACATATGACGTTAATGAACCAGTTAACTTCATGGAAACAAGAAGAACATGAAGAGATCAATTATTAATGCTTTCACTTGCATGAGACGATCGATAACGTGAAGAGATCAAAACGAAGAAGTCAGTAAAAGCTTAAGAAACAGAATTGCTTAAGGCACAAGAAACCATAACACACACACAAGAAGAACTCTACTAATACTTTCACTTGCATGAGACGATCGATAACGTGAAGAGATCAAAACGAAGCAGTAAAAGCTTAAGAAACAGAATTGCTTAAGGCACAAGAAACCATAACACACACACACAAGAAATCTCGATTTCAGAAGATTGAAAAAGAAAGAGAAACGAAAACGGAACCTTCAGCGATCTGGAGATTGTCAAAGAGATCATCGTCAAACACTTCTTCCGGCGGTGCGCCATTTGAGGTTTCTCCTCTGACACAGCAAAAGAAACGACTCATCGTAGCGATCAACGAAGAGAAATCTTTCTTGAGGCTTTTCTTTTTGATTTTCTCGAGAAACTATTTTCCCGGAAAAAAAGAACGTAATTAACAGACTCTCAAATAGAAAACTAGAGCGAGAAAGTGAGCGAGAGAGAGTGAATTGATGATGGTGAGCACTAAATGATCTCGTTGGTGGATATATATACAGAGCGGGAGAAAATAAAATAAAATAATACTCTGTTTTAACTCTGTTAGTTACAACTTGTAACTCTGTTCGTTACTCCGTTTCTTGATAATAACGGAAGCTAACAAACAAAAATACAATTAAAAAATACTCGAATTATATTCATAAAATAATTTAGGCTGACAAGCGAAGAAAAAATAGTGTAATGTAGACTCGATAAAACTGAATATTTATTAAAACATTATTAATCAGAATTAATGAGTAAATGATTGTTTGAAGAAAATAAATAGAAAGAATGATTATACTACTACATAAATCGTGGTTTATTACTAGAGTAGGTTTTTATTCGTTTCATTTACTAGAATAGTATACATTTGTTGGGAAAAGTTATGTAAACCACCTTTATAATCTTTGAATTACATAAGTGCCATTATGAATTATTTTTTGGTTTAAATATATATAAAACAAAAAAAAACAAATATAAAACTAGCCCTTCTCTTTTCTCTCGAGCTCTAGCCGCCGGAAAAAATGTAGATCTGAGGCCGGATCGCGGTGGCTGACCTAGCGCCGGTTCCGACCTCCCTTTCTCAGGCCAGAAGCTTTTGCTTCTCTTTTTCTTGTTTGTTGCGGCTTTGATTGGAGATTTGAGAATGAGACATGGGGTTGCGGTGGTTCGATTCCGACATGAGGAAGGTTTGAGTGGTATTTTGGATTGGTGGTTTTTTCTTCCGCCGAGGCATGGCTTTCGATGAGAAGCAGTTGGCGGTGGAGGTCTCTTTCGGTTGCGTTTCTTTTCATGCGGATTTAAGGTTGCGGACTTCGTTTTGGCTATCGGTGAATGATGCTGGTTCGAGCCAAGGAGAAAAGATATCGCCTGTAGCACTTGATGTATCTTCATCAGGTTTGTATTCAGCTTAGACTTTGACGCCTCAAAATGTTTGATATCGCCTTTAGCATTTGACGCCTTTTTGTTGTTGTTGGGTTAGATGATTGTGTATAGTTACATTTGTAATTCTTTCGTCAGATACCTAGCACATTGAATCTGGTATTAACTAATAGCAATCTCGTTTTGTATACAGTGGAAGCAGATTTATCAGTGACAGTGGCTTCAGTGGAAGCAGATTTATTGCGGGTCGATCGAGGGTCGAGAGGTCGACCGAGGGTCGATCGCGGGTCGAGAGGTCGATCGCAGGTGGATCGAGGGTCGAGAGGTCGATCGCAGGTGGGTCGAGATGTCGACCGCGGGTCGATCGAGGGTCGAGAGGTCGACAGAAGGTCGATCGAGGGTCAAGAGGTCGATCGCGGGTCTATCGAGGGTCGAGAGGTCGATCGCGGGTCGAAAACTGGCTTGATG
>NW_010922109.1:0-617 GCF_000633955.1 Camelina sativa
AAACTCTTATAATTAGTGAAATGCATTGGATTGTTACATATTTTGACTCTATAAAGAGTAACATAACTGTTTACTGCTTCGAATCAAGGTTTTCTCTCGGTTTTAGCCTGTTTTGTAGATTTAAGCATGTTTTTGGATAAAACGGGTTTAAGTGTTGTCTAAACACTCCAAATTCATCTCAAACTCTTACTATTAGTAAAATGCATTTGACTGTCACACATTCAAACCCGAGAAATAGTAACAAAGCTGTTTAATGCTTCAAATCAATGTTTTCTTTGTTTTAGCCTGTTTCGGGAAAAAATGGGTATAATTAGTGTCTAAACACTCCAAATTCAACCTGATCTCTTATAATGAGTCAAATGCATTGGATTGTTACATAATTTGACCCTAGAAAGAGTAACATAGCGTTTTACTGCTTCGAATCAATTTTTCTCTCGGTTTTAGCCTGTTTTCTCGGTTTAAGCCTGTTTTGGGATAAAATGGGTTTAAGTGTTGTCTAAACACTCCAAATTCATCCTGAAATCTTACTATTAGTAAAATGCATTAGATTGTCACACATTCTGACCCTAGAAAGAGTAACAAAGCTGTTTACTGCTTTGAATCAATGTTTTCTCGGT
>NW_010922109.1:2550-8241 GCF_000633955.1 Camelina sativa
AAAGAAGTACAAGATCTAAGAAAATAAAAGTGCAAAAGGAATAATTCTAAAAAAAGTAAAAACTAGGTTTTTGACTCTCTAAAAAGCTGGACTCTTTTGGTGGCTCCAAGTACAAGCCCTTATATAGAAAAAGTAGTGGAAGCACTAAAAACGCTAAAAGACAAAATAGCCTGGCGGCTCGACCAACTCGACCTGGTGCTCGGTCGAGTGACCGGTCGAGTTGGCTCCTCTTGTGCTCCTCCCACTCGGTCGAGTCCCTCTCAGCACACGGTCGAGTGTCTGGTTTAGTGGACAGTCGAGTTGGACTCCGGACCTTGGTTCTTCAGCTTTAGCTCTCTTGCTTTCTCCTCATGATTGCTTCATTTCTCCTCAGCATTGCTTCCATGCTCCTTAAGCTCCAAAATCACCTGTTTATGCATGAAAAGATGCAAATGCAATGCAACTAAACTCTAATGCAAGAACAATCCTAAAGCTATGCAATAATGGTCAAAATGGATAGCAAAAGATGCAAAAGATGTGAATATATTAAGGGAAAACAGGGTAAAATATATGAACATCAACACCCCCAAACTTAGTCTTTGCTTGCCCTCAAGCAAATGAACAAGACATAAGAAGGTAGGTGAGGTTTGAAAGTGGGATCTCAGCTCCTAAAGCTTGCAAATAGACCATCTAGAATCAATGTCCAAGTTATTAGTACTATGATGCAAGTTGAATGAGCTGTACTTAAAGATTTTAGACAAGCATATCACAACCTTTACTGATTTGAGCCTTAGATGTCCACATGCATTCAAATCAACCATTTCCTTTAACATTCATTAATCAAGAACATGAATCAATTATATGCAATGCTTAAACTCATTTGGCTTGGCAGTAAAAGGTTTAGAGACAATGATGGTCTCTCTTTAGAGTGGGGCTTATCAATATCAAGGTTCTCTCATAAAAATGGATTGAGCTTTAGAAGAATGCTAAAGGTAAGAACACTTAGACACATACAAGAACAAAACCTTGTCTACCCAAAGGCACCCAAAGTGTTTATCCTATCAATCTAAACCCAATTGATCCTAGTGCTACCCTTTAACTTCTTCTCTTCTCTTTCACCCTTTTCTCTTTTGATTTTAAAGTCTTAGGAGAGGTTTCTTATTTGATCTTTCTAGTGGAATGGGAGATTCTTACTTATTTGCTATGGTTTTCTTTTCTTCTTATTCTTAAGACATTAAAGCATTTTGCTATACTCTTCTTTTTCTTTCTTTATTTTCTTTGACTGAAACCATCTTTAAACAATATCATACTTCCCATTCTTTCACTAGACTTTGATTTTACTTAAACACATTCCCCTCCTAAAGACTCTAACCTTTTCTTTCTCTTTTCCTCTTTTCTTTTCTTTCTTTTTCAAACAACCAAATCCCAAACCCAACAATGAAATCACCTAGTCCTATCTAGTTTGGAAATTGCAAACTAGAACTACACAAGGCATTATTCTTGTCAGTTCAAACCTAACACTTTCTACCAAGCTCAATCCCAAAAAGGCCTCACACACTCAAGAATAAACATGGCTTGAAAGAAGGGTTGGTTAAGGGTATTGGAAACTGATTTTAATGATTCAATCAGCTACTTGGATCAACAAGAGTGGTAAAAAGGAGAAAGATGATCCAAATATGTATATGGTATCCATGAGTTTAAAGCAATGCACACATTGATATTTAACAGTCAATATTAAGTTCTTATAAGTAGGAAATGGCATCAAATCACAACATGCTTCAATTTAGACCAAATGCAATGCAGGAATTCAAGGCTTGGTTCAATCTTATGCTTCTAACCACTCAACTAGCATCAAAGTACTATTAACTTGGGCATTGATCCTAGTCTAGTGAATTAAACAAGCTAACAAGGCAAAACTCATCATAGATCCCTAATGCAAATATTATACAATCCTACATGAAACATGCTAAACAAGATGCTACTATGCAATGCAAACTACATGAACACTTTTTTTTTATAAAGAATTTTGCAAAAAATTTCAAATTTTTAGGGTTTTTCTATGCCTTAGATGCTATGCAAGTATTAACATGATGATGCTAAAAATTTGAAATAAGAAAACAAAACACAACATCAAATGCTATCTCAAACCCTCCCCCAAACTTAAATCACACAGTCCTCTGTGTGAAAGAAATTTGTAAGAGGATTCAAAATCAAAAACAAAACACAACATCAAATGCTATGGTATTTACAAGGGAAGGTGATAGTGGTACCTCAAGGATTGGAGAAGAAACTGTCCACATCCTCTTGCATGCTGTCAAAGGTGTAATTGGGGTCTTGTTGATGACTTGGAGGTGGAGATTGGGGCAGCTCGACGATGGGAATCGACCGGGACTCGGTCGAGTACGTGCTCGAGTGGGGGGGTCGAGCTGGACCGCGAGTGTCAAAATTCTGACCTTGCTGCTGGTAGAACTGCTGGTAGAGTGCTGGATCCATGAAGTACTAGGGTGGGATGGGAGGGTAACCTGGATATCCTGGATAAGCAGCTGGAGGTGGGAAGCCATAAGGTGATCTGGGCTAGAACTCGGCCGAGTGCATCTCGGGTGCTCGGTCGAGTGGGTGCTCGAGTGACCCGGTCGAGTGCCTCGAAAATTGTTGTTCTCGGCTACTTGAACTCCTCTTCCTCTGATTTGGCTCGTACATTGAAGCTCTAGCTGGTTCCACAGGTTTTGCAACTCTTGAGAGTGCTCTAGTTTAGCTACTCCTCCTCAAAGGGCTTGAATGGCTTGGAGATGAGTTTTCACTCTTCAGCTCAGCAATCTCTTTTTTTAGGCCCTTGATAGACTTAGCCATATTGGTCACCTTCTTCTTAAGCTTATTAAACCTCTTCCCATGCTACTTGCTCCACTTTTGTAGGAGAGGCAACCTCTTGCTAGTCTCTCTCACTCCTCTACCATCCCTTGGGTTGGACTCATAATCTTCAAAGTAAAATTGCTCCTCCCCATCAGCCATTTGTACATCTCCAGCTTCATAAACTCTAGGTTGAACTATCCCATCAAACAAGAACTCATCTGCTGGCCAAAAGTCAATTTTTGCTCCTTCTTGAATGGTGGTGAGCTCTTGGTTAGGTAAGATCAACTGTTTTTTCCCAACTGTTGGAAGCTCAAAGTTGAAGATGTGATTTCCTTGATGCATTTCCTTGGCCAATATGAGAGTGGAGGTGAGGTAGCTTGAGTCAATCCATCTTGGCAAAACCTTCTCTCCTCTAAGTGGGACCTTGGCAGCTTGTAGTATTGGAGTGATGATGCCTCCAATGGCTAAGGCTCCTCTTGACCCTTTGTTTTGTAGCTTGCCTACCCAACTTCTCAAATATATCATGTGGTCAATGAGCACCATTGCAAGGTCAGTCTCCACAGTGGTCCCAAGAATGATGGTTCCATTTCTTGCCTCAAGGATGATTCCATTGAGAGCCATGTCAATTACCTTGAGCTCACCCTCATTGAGATTTCCAGTCTCCTTCCTAGCAAAGAATGTATTTGCTAAGGCCTTGTGGAAGTACCTTAGGACTGGGCTTCTTATCTTTGAACTCTTGGTCTTGGAGGATGAATAGGTGATGTTGTCTCCAATGGTTTCCCAAATGGCATAGAGCTCCTCTCTTGGTATCATCAAGCTCCTATTACTACCAACTTCAAAACCAAACACATTTGCTATCTTCTTCAAAGAAAGCTCATAGTTCTTCCCCTTGATTGTGAAAGCAATATGACCAGCTCCAAACTCATCATCCTTCCTTGCATATGTGTGCAGCTTGACTGTGGCTAGAAACTCACAACTTTCTTCTTTATACCCCTCCATGCAAAGCCCCATGAACTTGGTTAGGTTGCTCTTCTCAAAAAGGTACTCCACATCTTTATCAATGGCTAGCTTCTCCATGGTTTCCTTGTGTGGATACCTAGTTCCCAGGAACTCCATTCTCATGAAAGCTTCATAAAGTTGCCTCTTTGTCAATCCACAAGATTCTGCTTCTCCATCATCCTCTCCCTCTTCTTCTTCACCTTCTTCTTCACTCTCACTCTCAACCTCCTCTTGTTCAATCTCAACTGCTGGCCTCTTCCCTTTGGCCTTGTTTCTCCTCATGAAATCACTAAGAGTTGGCTCCCTTTCTTCTTCACTTTCAGTTCTCTCAGGATCTTCCTCAACTGACTGATTTCTTGAACACGGCATCTGACTCGATCGACCACTCGGACCACCACTCGATCGAGTGCATGCTCGAGTGGGGCGTCGAGTGGTTCTTCCAGCTTCTCCTCTTGATTGTAGGCGATCATCAAAACGTTCCATGGAGCTTGCAGCCGCTTGTTGAGACTTCCTTGTAATCCTTGAAGACATTTTCGAATAGAACTGAAGGGAATAGACTCAAAGCTTAAGTTTAATAGGTTAGTGACCCAAAAACTTAAAAGAGCTAAGCTTGAGCAAAAGATGAACTTTGAGAGAGATTTTAAAACTTGATTTTAGTTGTTTTGAGCAAATGAGAGAGTGTGAGAGACATAGGATCGTGTAAGGCTTTATTTAAAGAAGCTAAGGGGGCAAGGAGACAAGGGTGGAGCGTCCATACCATTCAAATTTGAAATGAGAATCTTTGACCTGCTTTTTGCTGCCACTCGACCCCACACTCGACCAGCACGTGGTCGAGCTCCTTGACCAAAGTTTGAAATTTCAAATTTTTTCTTCTTGTTCTTCCCTCCACTCAATCATTCTAGAGAAATGAGAATCGAGTGGGCCTTAGTTCTTTGCCAACTCGGTCGAGTACCTCTCGTGGGCTGGTCAAGTGGGCTTGCGAATCTCCTTCCCCAAGTCCAAATCTCTCCATACCCATCTACACTTTCATTGAAAGGCCTGCCCAACACAAACATAAAACAAAACACATCAAAACTACTAAGAAAATAAAGCATATTTACAAAGGATACCTTAGGGACTTCCTCCCTAGTGAGCTTGTTTAGAGTCACTAAGCTTGACTTTGGCTGCCTTCTTAGGCTTTGTTTAGATACCAAGGAGGTGATGAAATACTCCCTGACACTTCTTGATCACTGTGAGTCTGAACCTTGATCACCTCACCCTTAACACACAAACCATATTTCTTCTTGATTTTGAGCCTTGGTCTTGCTTTCCTCAAAGACCTCTTGTTTAGCTTGACTTGGAGATCCTTAACCATACCAGTCAACTCTTGAACTGACCTCTTAAGCTTTTCCACAGAATCTTCTTGAAGAGAGAGATTGTCCTTTGGAGTTGCCACTTCACTTAAACCTTCATGACCACCTTTGTCCTTGATAGTAAAAGGTTGATCATCAATGGTAGGAAGGTTGGTTGGGTTATAGATGTTAAACTTCATAGTTATACCCTCAGAAATGTTCAAGGTCACAAGATCTTCCTTAACATCAATAACAGCTCCAACTGTGGCTAAGAATGGCCTCCCAAGGATGATAGGATCTTCAGGTTCCTTGTCCATCTCCAATACCACAAAATCTGTATGAACCCTTGCTCTTCCTATCTTGACTGGAATATTCTCCAACTTGCCAACCACATCTCTGTTTGAACCATCAGCTAGGCATATATGAAGGTTGGTGGACTTGACGTCAGTGTGCCCAAGCTTTTATGCTATAGAAGAGGGCATCAGACTGATAGATGCTCCCAAGTCACATAAGCACTGGTTGTAGTGAAGAT
>NW_010922110.1:0-374 GCF_000633955.1 Camelina sativa
ACAATTGGGGCTGGAACACTTGATGTTGTTGCTTGGGGATGTAGTTTGTTTACTGTTGAGGTTGTTGAGGTGGATAGACTTGGTCTTGAGGGTTAGCCACATTGGTGCTCCTATAAGAGAGATTGTTGTTTTTGAAACCTCCTTGGTTGTAGCCTTTGAATCCTCCCTGGTTTTGCATGTAGCACAACTCAGCAAATTCAGGCTCTCCCTCTTGAACTGGAGCTTCTTCTTCACCAATGAAGTGAATAGACTTGGACTGGCTGAGGAGTATCTTGTCAAGCTTCTCATTGACCATCTTCAAATCCTTCTTATACTTGTCCTCTTGATCAGTTGAGGAGCCCCTTATGGTCCTATCATAATCCTCATTATAGTTG
>NW_010922110.1:4761-8234 GCF_000633955.1 Camelina sativa
AAACCCTCACCTAGCTTATCTACTTCTATTAAGTCTTGTTTTGTTGTTAATTCGGACAGTGTGTGGCATGCTAGACTAGGCCACCCTCATTCTAGGGCTCTTGCTTTAATGTTACCAAATGTTTCTTTTGATAACTCAATGTGTGAGTCTTGTATTCTTGGTAAACATTGCAAATCTATTTTCCCTAAGTCTAATACTATTTATGAGCATTGCTTTGATCTAGTGCATTCTGATGTGTGGACTTCACCATGTCTTTCTAGAGATAATAACAAATACTTTGTGACTTTTATTGATGAAAAATCTAAGTACACATGGATTACTTTGTTACCATCAAAGGATAGAGTGTTTGATGCATTCATAAATTTCCAAAATTATGTTACTAATCATTTCAATGCTAAAATTAAGATACTTAGGTCAGACAATGGTGGAGAATATACAAGTCACAAGTTCAAAGAACATTTGGCTAAGCATGGCATTTTACATCAAACAAGCTGTCCATATACACCCCAACAAAATGGTGTGGCCGAGAGGAAGAACCGACACCTCATGGACGTTGCACGGTCCATGATGTTCCACTCACACGTCACAAGACGATATTGGGGCAATGCCGTGATGATGGCGTGTTACTTGATTAATCGAACACCAACCAAAGTCCTTAGTGACTTGTCGCCGTTTGAGGTATTGAACAAATTTAAACCATCCCTAGATCACTTACGCGTATTCGGTTGTGTTTGTTTCGTGTTCGTACCAGGGGAACAGCGGAGTAAGCTTGATCCTAAAAGCGTGAGGTGCATGTTCATCGGCTATTCCACGACTCAAAAGGGATACAAGTGCTATGATCCAACGACAAGTCGTTTGTATGTTTCTCGAGATGTTCGCTTCATGGAAAATGTTGGCTATTTCAACAACAAGGACTGGAACAGCCTCAAAGACCTCTCCTCTTCACCGAATGACCGGGCCTCTAGCCTAAAATTCCTCCTTGATCACCTTGGGAATTCGTCTCCACCGCCTGCCCCTACACGGCTCGAGTCAAGTCCGACCAGTATAGAGAATGGGCCGGACCCCGCGGACGTCCCCGCGGATGAATTGCCTTCAGATCATGTTCCTCCTGTGCCAACTTCGCTGGCTGGACCCCATGGTGTCTCCTTAACGCCTACTGAGGACCACCAGGAAGCGGCTTCCACGGCCAGTGACACGGTTGACTTACACCCAATAGAGCTGCCTTCTCAACCAGGTCTACGCAGAAGTGAACGTGTTCGGTCTCACCCGTCCACATGGAAGGACAAACGAGTCTACTACAACAGTCAAGCCGTTGCACATCCTGTTCAGGCCGTTTGTTCGCTTGAGCTGCTTCCGGTCGAGCACCAAGCCTTCTTTGGCCAAGTCGATGCTCATTGGGTTCCTCAAACTTATGATGAGGCTAAGGCACACCAAGAGTGGTTAGATGCTATCAAAGACGAAACTGGTGCCATGATCCGGAACCACACGTGGGATGAGGCTGACCTTCCCAAAGGCAAAAAGGCTGTGAGCTCCAAATGGGTCTTCACCATCAAGTTCTTGAGTACAGGCGCCATTGAACGCCACAAGGCTCGACTGGTCGCCCGTGGTTTTACCCAAACATATGGTGATGACTACATGGAGACATTTGCCCCGGTGGCCAAGCTCCATACCGTTCGGGTCGTTCTCTCTCTCGCGGTCAACCTCTCGTGGGATCTTTGGCAAATGGATGTTAAAAATGCCTTTCTCCAAGGCGAATTGGACGAGGAGGTTTATATGACGCCTCCTCCGGGCCTTGAAGACTTGGTTGCTCCCGGGAAAGTCTTCAGGCTGCGCAAGGCCATCTATGGCCTCAAGCAGTCTCCGCAGGCCTGGTACCACAAGCTGAGATCCACCCTCAAAACTCACGGTTTTAGGCGATCAGAGGCCGATCACACCCTTTTCACGCGTCAAACATCTCTTGGCCTGGTCGTGGTGCTTATCTATGTCGACGACATTATTGTGACTGGCGATGATAAAGCTGGCATTGCAGATACCAAGCAGACTCTCAAGTCTGCTTTTGATATCAAGGACTTAGGCGAGCTCAAATACTTCCTTGGGATTGAAATCTGTCGCTCTCCGGAAGGACTCTTTCTTTCCCAATGCAAGTATACTCTTGACTTGCTAACTGAAACCGGCAAGCTTGGTGTGTCTCCGGGGCGGCTACGCCACTAGTTGAGGATTACCAGCTCAAGCGAAAGGGGGAGAGCATTCGGGCAAAATAAGGCAAGCCGCGAGAGCCCATGGACGAGCCATTCCCGGATGTCACACGCTATCACCGGCTTGTAGGTAAGTTAATATATCTTACCATCACGCGACCTGACATATGCTATGCTGTGAACCAGGTTAGTCAGCACATGAAGGCTCCAAGCAAGTACCAAGGGATCATGGTCGAAGGAATTCTAAGCTATCTCAAAGGCAGTCCGGGTCAAGGCATTTGGATGGGCAAGAATGATAATACTGAACTAGTAGGCTATTGTGATGCGGACTACAATGGGGATACTTTGGATAGGAGGTCAACCACTGGATATTGTACCTTCATCGGTGGGAACCTAGTTACATGGAAGTCAAAGAAGCAGAAGGTGGTATCTTGCTCAAGCGCCGAAGCCGAGTATCGAGCAATGAGGAAGCTAACCAACGAATTGACTTGGTTGAAGGGGCTTCTCAAGGATCTTGGTATTGACTCAAAACAACCGATTACGATACATTGTGACAATGAGGCTGCAATTCACATAGCCACCAACTCTGTCTTCCATGAGAGAACCAAGCACATTGAAAGTGATTGCCATAAAGTTAGGGAGAAGATTGAGGAAGGAGTTATACTACCGTGTCACACTCAGAGTCAAGATCAGTTGGCCGATATCTTCACCAAATCTGCAAGTCCTAAGGTTTGTGACTACATTCATACCAAACTTGGGCTTGTAGACATTACAAGACCTTGATCGACTCCTCTAATCCGTGGACAGCACACTCTTTTTCCCTTGACTTAGTTTTGTCCCATGAGGTTTTCTAAATCAAGGTTTTTAATGAGGTGCTGCTTCACGGGTTCCAAGCTTAGCCAATTCATTCGGCTAAGCTTGAGGGGGAGTATTGACCATGGCCGTTTATGTGTTAGGCTGTCCGTACGGTCCGGTTATGTGTTAGGCCGTCCGTACGGTCCGGATAGCCTAGGCCATCAGGCCATCAGGCCAGAAGTGAGAAATAAGGAAGAGGCGGCCCTAGAAGCCCACGAGAAAGAAGGATCTCGAATGGAGGAAGAAGCACGTGTGCATTTGGGGGCTTGGTGGTTGACTCCACAATTCAAACCAACAAGGACATGTCGCTTTCACCTCATTAATGTTGCACCATGGACCACACAAGTGGCTCTCTTCTTCTCTCTTGTGCCCAACAGCTAATTCGTTTTGTTTTCACTATATCTAGCCTTGTAAACAACATAA
>NW_010922111.1:0-3175 GCF_000633955.1 Camelina sativa
TAGCTATCTTTGAGAAATCCTTGATGAATCTCCTATAAAACCCAGCAGGCCCAAGAAAGCTTCTTATGTCCTTGACTGTTTTTGGAGGTTGGAGTTGAACCATGACCTCAATCTTTGCCTTATCAACGTCAATCCCCTTTTCTGAAATCTTATGGCCAAGAACTATCCCTTCTTCAACCATGAAGTGACACTTTTCCCAGTTCAAAACAAGATTTGTCTCCTCACATCTCTTTAGAACCCTGCATAAATTAGCAAGACAAGAAGGAAAGGAGTCTCCATAGACAGAGAAATCATCCATAAAAACTTCCACAACATCCTTAATGAGATCAGAGAAGATAGACAATATGCATCTTTGAAAAGTTGCTGGAGCATTACATAATCCAAATGGCATCCTTCTATAAGCAAAAGTACCATATGGACATGTGAATGTTGTCTTCTCTTGATCATTGGGATGAATAGGAATTTGGAAAAATCCAGAATATCCATCCAAGAAACAGTAGTGAGTGTGATTAGCTAATCTTTCCATCATTTGATCAATGAAAGGAAGAGGAAAGTGATCTTTCCTAGTGGCTGAAGTAAGCTTTCTATAGTCAATGCACATTCTATGCCCTGTAATGGTTCTAGTGGGAATTAATTCATTTTGATCATTCTTTACCACAGTTATTCCTCCCTTTTTTGGGACACAATGAACTGGTGAAACCCAAGTACTATCAGAGATAGGATAGATTACACCAGCATCAAGCAACTTAAGGATTTCTTTTTTAACTACTTCCTTTAAGTTGGGGTTTAACCTTCTTTGAGGTTCAATACTAGAGTAGGATTCATTTTCAAGATGGATTCTATGCATGCAAAGACTAGGTGAAAGGCCTTGAATGTCATCCAAAGTATAACCAATTGCTTTCCTATACTTCCTTAGCTCTACAACTAGCAATTCAAGTTCATTTTCACTCAACTTAGCATTTACTATCACAGGATAAGTAGAGTTCTTACCTAGAAAAACGTACCTTAGCCCAGATGGGAGAGGTTTGAGCTCTACTTTTGGTGCCTTTAGTTCGGACCAATCATTTGTGTAGGACTCGGTGGTGCACTCGGTCGAGTGGCTCTGGTGCTCGGTCGAATGTGTGCTCGAGTTGATGGTCGAGCTATCTGAAGTTGCTATTTGAACTGACCAGACTTCCTCTCTTTGTGCTGGTAATCCCTCAAAAACCTCTTGGTGGTCTGATTTTCTACAGGAGTCCAATATCTCCTCATAAGCCTTGGTTTCTTGATGAAGGAATCCTTCCTCCCCACTTTTGGTTAAAACAGTTCTAAGGTGATCTTGTTCTGCTAGTTCCTCCATCAATTCCTCTGATAGTTTGTCCATCTCTTCAGTCCAAAAGACTTGCCCTCCAATGGTTGGTTTCTTCATAGCCTCCACAATGTCAAATGTCATTTTGAAGTCCTCTCCCAAGTTAAGATCAATCTTCCCTTGTCTCACATCAATTATTGCTCCTGCTGTAGCTAGGAAAGGTCTCCCTAGTATCAAAGGATCCTTTGGTTCTTCATCCATTTCCAAGACTACAAAGTCTGTTGGGACTTCTACTTCTCCAACTCTAACTGGTAGATCCTCCAAAACACCATGTGGTAATCTTATTGATCTATCAGCCAAGATCAAGGATATATTGCATGGCTTATACCTTGTAAACCCTAGGCGCTTAGCAACTGATAGAGGCATTAGGCTTACTGAGGCTCCCAAATCACATAGGCATCTGTTGAAAGTTATAGGGCCTATAGAGCAAGGTAGAGTAAAGGAACCAGGATCCCTTAGCTTTTGAGGATTCACTTGCTTTGTGATGATGGCACTGCACTCTTGGCTAAGAATCACCATCCCTTGAACTTCTTTGATCCTTTCCATCACAGCATCTTTCAAGAATTTCTGGTAAGGAGGAATCATCACAAATGCATCTATTAGAGGCATTCTAAGCTCAATCTCCCTAACTTGTTTGTCAAACAATGCCTTGTATTTCTCAACCATCTGCTTCTTAAATCTTCCTGGGAAAGGTAGTGGAGGCTTGTAAGGAGGAGGAATGAACCGGACTTCTTTTTCTTTGGAAGCAACTGGCTTTGTTTTTTCTTTAGAGGCTGCTCGATCGGGTGCTCGATCACACACTCGGTCGAGTGAGTGGTCGAGTGGTGGGTCGAGTTCGGTGGCGTTTTCATTCTGAGTTTCTTCTTGCTGAAAACCCTCCCCCTCTTGATCACCACTGTCCTCAGTGTCTGGCAAAGCTCCCTCTCTTGTTGGTAGAACCCTTCCACTGCGTAGATTGATAGCATGAGCAGATTCTATAGAGTGCATGATGGCCTTGCCTTTGTTATTTGGGGCATTAGCTAGTTGATTCTCCATCGTCACAATCCTGCAAGTAAGTGTGTCAAACTTGGCATTGAGGTCACTGTAAACATCTGATATCCTCCTGTTCAACTCATCAAATCTGTTGGTTGCCTCAATCTTTCCTTGTGTTTGCCCAATCAACAATTGTTGCATCATTGCTCTTAAGTCTTGTTCTTGGCCTTGGTTAGTCTGAAACCCTGGTGGGGGACACAACTGAGGCTGGAACACTTGATGTTGTTGTTTGGGGATGTAGTTTTGTTGCTGTTGAGGCTGTTGAGGTGGATAGACTTGGTCTTGAGGATTGGCCACATTGGTACTCCTATAAGAGAGATTGTTGTTTTTGAAACCTCCTTGGTTGTAGCCTTTGAATCCTCCTTGGTTTTGCATGTAGCACAACTCAGCAAATTCAGTCTCCCCCTCTTGAGCTGGAACCTCTTCTTCACCAATAAAGTGAATAGACTTTTGTTGGCTAAGAAGGATCTTGTCAAGCTTCTCATTGACCATCTTCAAGTCCTTCTTGTACTTGTCCGCTTGATCAGTTGAGCAACTCCTTATGGTTCTGTCATAGTCCTCATTATAGTTGCCATCTGACTGAGCAAGATTCTCAACTAATTCCCAGCCTTCTTCCACATTCTTGTTGAGGAAGTTGCCATTAGAATCTGTGTCAAGAAACATCCTTATCTTGGGAAGTACTCCTCTATACAATGTACTCAAGAGTGACTCATTACTAAAGCCATGATGAGGACATTGAGTCTGAAATCCTTTGAACCTCTCCCATGCTTCACAAAAGCTTTCATTGTTTCTTTG
>NW_010922111.1:7828-8227 GCF_000633955.1 Camelina sativa
AAAAACAGATAAAATAGCTTGCCATCTAGCAAATATTTGTTTAGAAACTAAGTTTTTAACATCCTTTTGTAAAATCTCTTTGGCCGATTTGCAATCGACACGTAGTAAAAACTTTTTGTTTATTATATCATCTTGAAATTTAGAAATACAATTTACTATAGAGAAAACTTCCTTTTTAACTGTAGAGTAATTCTTTTGTGGTCCAAGCCAAACAACTGAGTGGAAACAAACTATAGACTCTTGGGTAGACTCTGGCATTTTTTGTTTAAGGATCCCCCATAACCTATTTATGATGCATCAGTTTCTACTATCATGAATGCATTGGGGTGTGAGATGACTAGACATGGTAGTTTTATAACCTTTTTCTTGATATCCTGGACTAGACTAGTATGCAGACTT
>NW_010922112.1:0-7668 GCF_000633955.1 Camelina sativa
TTGTTACTGTTTCTAGGGTCAGAATGTGTGAAAATCAAATGCATTTGGAGTGTTTAGACAACACATACCCATTTTGTCCCGAAACAGGCTAAAACTAAGAAAATATTAATTCGAAGCAGTAAACAGCTTTGTTAATGTTTCTAGGTTCAGAATGTGTGATAATCCAATGCATTTGAATAATTTCGGATGAATTTGGAGTGTTTAAACAACGATTAATCCTGTTTTATCCCAAAACAGGCTTAAACTGAAAAAACATTGTTTTGAAGTAGTAAACAGCTTTGTTACTGTTTATAGGGTTAAAATATGTAACAATCCAATGCATTTAACTAATTTTAAGAGTTCGGGTTGAATTTGGAGTGTTTAGACAACACTTTTACCCATTTTGTCCCAAAACAAGGTAAAACCGAGAAAACATTAATTCAAAGCAGTAAACAGCTTTGTTTGCGTTTCTAGGGTCAAAATGTGTGACAATCCAATGCATTTGAATAATTTTAAGAGTTTGGGATGAATTTGGAGTGCTTAGACAACACTTATACTCATTTTGTCCCGAAACAGGCTAAAACCGAGAAAACATTGATTCGAAGCAGTAAACAATATTGTTACTGTTTCTAGGGTCAAAAATATGTAATAATCCAATGAATTTGACTAATTTTAAGAGTTTGGATTGAATTTGGAGTGTTTAGACAAGACTTATACNTATTTTGTCCTAAAACAGGGTTAAAACGAGAAAACAGGCTAAAACCGAGAAAACATTGATTTGAAGCAGTAAACAGCTATGTTACTGTTTCTAGGGTCAAAATATGTAGCAATCCAATGTATCTGACTAATTATAAGAGTTTTAGGATGAATTTGTGTAAGTTTAGAAGAAAAGAGAATGAGAAGATTGAGTGTGTAGAACAAGTAAGTTAGTGTTTAGTTGTGTGAGTAAACGAGAGAGAGAGAGAGAGAGAGAGAGAGAGTGTGTGTGTAAGCGAAACCAAAGTGTAGAAGAAGAAAGAAACTTTCTTACTTGATATGGATCCTAGATACAAACTAATTATAGGCTATACAAGTAGAATATTCTCTACAGATTCTATGCACAAGTTACATGACTGAAAGTGACATGTCTCCTTAAACATACATGTGACTCTTATTTGACTTCTCTTTTCTTCCCACTTGTGTAATCTCGACAACGGCTAAATGGAGGAAGGTTCTAGTGGCTTTGTGACCGTTGGGGACTTCAGCTAGTGGACTGGACTCGCTAACCTTCTAACATGTACGGATGGCCCATCTTTCCTTGGTTGTACGGACGGCCCATCTTGCATTGGCCGTACGGACAGTGCTTGTACGGACGGTGTGGTGCGAATGGTGTGTGTGTGAGTTCTCATACTCCCCCTCAAGCTTTAAGCGACTTATTGTCGATAAAGATTGAAGATCACGAACACCTACCTCATTAAAAACCTTAGTATAGAAAACCACTTGGGAAAAACTATACTTAAGGGAAAAAGAGTGTAGGTGCCATGTGAGGGTACTCATGGCCGAGTGAGGTCTATAAGACCAAGTTTAGAATGGATATACTCACACACTTGTGGACTAGCTGCCTTGGTGAGAATGTCAGCGAGTTGTTCAGAGCTTTTGGTGTGGCAAGGGAGAGTGACCCCAAGTTGAATTTGTTCGCGGACCTTATGACAATCGACCTCGATGTGTTTTGTCCGTTCATGAAACACAGAGTTAGTGGCTATGTGTATGGCCGCCTCATTATCACAATGCATCGTGATAGGTTTTGATGATTCAACTCCAAGATCCTTCAGTAGAGCCTTAAGCCACATCAGTTCGGTAGTCAGTTTCCTCATGGCCCTATACTCTGCTTCAGCACTTGAAAGTGATACCACCTTTTGTTTCTTGCTTTTCCATGTGACAAGATTGCCTCCTAGGAATGTGCAATATCCGGTTGTTGATCGACGGTCTTCGCGGTCGCCGGCGTAATCAGCGTCACAATATCCTACCAGTTCCGTGTTCTCATTGCGTCCCATCCAGATGCCTTGTCCGGGCGCACCTTTGATGTATTTGAGGATCCGGTTCACCATGTTCCAATGATGGACAGTTGGGTTTTGCATATGCTGGCTAGCCTGGTTCACAGCAAAACAAATGTCAGGTCGAGTAATAGTAAGGTAGATAAGCTTACCTACTAGCCGCCGATATCGTGTGACATCTTCAAATGGAGCCGCCTCAAGCTCCCCCTTTCCTCCTGCTTTATAGTTTTCTTCAAGTGGTGTTGCCACATTCTTTGAACCAAGTTTTCCTGCTTCAGCTAAGAGATCAAGTGCATATTTTCTTTGTGATAAGAATAATCCCTCATTAGTCCTATATACCTCTATCCCAAGAAAGTACTTAAGTTCTCCAAGGTCTTTAATATCAAATACTGATTTAAGGAAATCTTTGGTGTCTTGAATCCCTACCTTGTCACTTCCAGATATGATGATATCATCAACATATACTAGAATGACTATAATACCTTTATCACTTGGTAGTGTGAAGAGGGTGTGGTCAGCTTCTGATTTGTGGAAGCCTCTCCCAAGCAATGTAGTGCTTAGTTTGTGGTACCATGCTCTTGGAGATTGTTTTAAACCATATATGGCCTTGTTGAGCTTAAAGACTTTTCCAGGTCCAATGGTGTCTTCTAGGCCGGGTGGTGGCCTCATCTACACCTCATCTTCCAGTTCACCTTGTAAGAACGCATTCTTAACATCCATTTGCCAAAGCTCCCAATCCAAGTTGGTGGCCAAGGATAAGACGACTCGAACTGTGTGTAGTTTGGCCACCGGAGCAAACGTATCAAGATAGTCCTCCCCATACGTTTGTGTAAACCCACGTGCGACAAGGCGGGCCTTATGGCGTTCAATCTCCCCATCACTCTTGTATTTAATAGTGAAGATCCACCGTGAGGTGACAGCCTTCTTTCCTTTGGGTAAGTCGGCCTCATCCCATGTGTGGTTTTTCTCCATTGCTACTCTCTCTGCATGAACCGCATCACTCCATACCTTGTGCTCCTTAGCCTCATCATATGTTTGTGGAATCCAATGCTTATCAATTTGGCCAAGGAAGGCTTGGTGTTCCACCGGAAAGTGAGCCAACGTGCACACAGCCTGAATCGGATGAGCTACGGCGGCATTGTTGTAGTACACACGTGTGTTTTGCCAGTTGGACGGGGGAAACTTGAGCCTTTGGCTGCATCTCAAGGGAATAACTTCCTCAATATCATCATCCTCGTCGTCATCAACATGTTGGTCACTTGTCTCGGTCGGGTGAACCGTATCCTGATATAATGGGGCCAGTGGCATTGGTTGAGTGGTAGACTTGCTGGGGCTGTTTTCTATAGGTGGCTCAGACTCTCCTGGTGAGTTTGGCTCGGGTGAGATAGGGGCGTCCCGATCGTTTTGATCGTTTGTGATTCCTAGCCGTTCGAGGATGATCCGGAGGTTTGTTGCCCGATCGGATGGAGGGTTTGACAAGTCTCGTAGGTCGTCCCAGTTTTTCTTGTTGTAGTATCCTTGAGACTCCATGAACTTCACATCCCGAGATAATAAGACCCTTTTGGCTTCATGATCATAGCACTTATACCCTTTTTGTGTCGTTGAATAGCCAATGAACATAGCCTTGGTGCTTTTGGCCTCAAGTTTGTTGCGTAATTCACCTGGTCTCAGCACAAAGCACGTACAACCAAATACTCGTAAGTGGTCCAACGTAGGTTTTTCTTTATTCAATACCTCAAATGGAGAGACGTCTTGCAAAATCTTTGTGGGTATGCGATTGATGAGATAACACGCCGCAAGGACAGCATCACTCCAAAAACGTTTTGGGACATTTGTGTGGAACATCATGGACCGAGCCACTTCCATTAGGTGCTTGTTCTTCCTTTCAGCAACACCATTTAGTTGTGGAGTGTAAGGGCAACTGGTTTGATGGATTATGCCAAATTTGGTGAGATGTTGTTTAAAGGCATGGCTTGTGTATTCTCCCCCATTATCTGATCTCAACATTTTAATCTTTGCATTATAGTGGTTAGTCACATAATTTTGGAAACTAATAAATGCTTCAAGAACTCTATCCTTAGAGGGGAGCAAGGTTAGCCAAGTATACTTAGATTTTTCATCAATAAAAGTAACAAAATACTTTTGATTTTCTCTAGATAAGCATGGAGAGGTCCATACATCAGAATGAACAAGATCAAAGCAATTTTCATAGATAGTCAAAGACTTAGAGAAAACCGATTTGCAATGTTTACCAAGAATACATGCCTCACATTCAGCATTTTTGAAAGAAATATTTGGAAACATAAGTTCTAGAGCTCGAAAGTGAGGGTGTCCTAGTCTAGCATGCCAAATAGAGTCATTAGGTTTAACAATAACCGAATTAAAACAAGATGAAGAAGAAGCAGATAGGTTCAAGTCCTCAAGCACATAGAGATCATCCTTAGATCCTCCTTGGCCAAGAACTTTACTTGTCTCAATATCCTGAAAATAAACCTTGTTAGGACCAAATATTGCATAGCAATTTAAATCAGTGGTAGCTCTCTTAACTGATAGCAAGTTAGATGTAAAACTAGGCATGTAAAAGGCCTTAGAAACTTTATCAAACAATTTTAACTTTCCTATTCCCTTAACCGGTACTTTTTCACCATTCGCAATAATCACATTCCCTAAGGCAGGTTCAATGTCACTAATCAGCTTAGGATCACTAATCATGTGATGAGATGCACCTGAATCAACTATAAGAGGTTTATCCGGTTTTAAAGCAAGAAAAGTGTTACCGGAGGCCTCCTTGAGGGCTTTGATGAGGGTGTCCAGGTCTGACTTCCTTACCAGCTCCGATGATGAGGCTAGTGCAGTACCATTCCCTTCAATGCCTCGGTGGGTTGTGTCAGTTGTTGCCACTTCCCCCACTATGGCCGCTTGGTGAGCCTTTGGACCTCCACGATTGGTCATGCCTCGGTTGACTCTAAGGTGAGGGTGAAGGATCCAGCAGCGACTCTTGAAGTGGCCAGGTTTCTTACAATGGTCACACACCGGAGGGTTCTTGTCATCATGTCGGTAGTATCCTTTGTTTGCAGCCGCTGCCTCCACCTTATTTGCGGTCACAAGTTCACCTTTGTTTCCAAATAGCCCCATGGAGCCATGCTCCTTCTGGATCTGGCTGCATACATCATCTAGACTAGGAAGCTTATCTGACCTCAAGATATGTTTTATGAGGTCATTGTAAGATGGGTTCAGGGTGAGAAGGAGGCCGAACACCTTGTCTTGCTCGCGCCTCTCGTTCAAGATGGCCGGATCAAGCGTTGCCGGCCTTAGCATCTCAAGCTCAGCCCAAAGAGACCGAAACTTTCCAAAGTGTTTGGTGAACTCCATGTCTTCTTGACTAAGGTTGTTAATGGCCCTCTTGATTTCAAACACTCGGTTCAAATTGGTGGTGTTACCGAACACATTTTGTAATGTGTCCCATAGATCCTTGGCCGTCTCACAATATGAATAGGCTTCGAGTATTGGAGCATCAAGAGAGTTTTGAATGATGGCAAGAACACTTTGGTCTTCTTGAAACCATTTGTCTTCACCGCTTGTGACGGCTTCTTTGCCACCGATGGTAGGCTCTTCCTTTGGAGCCTCACTCATTGTAATATGGGTCCAAAGCCCTCGGCCGCATAGTGCCGTCTTTGTGGTCCTCGCCCACAACAAGTAGTTCTCTCCTTTGAGAGTGACTGGAACGATCAAAGTCTTTGTGCCTTCCATGGTGTTTTGTCCGCTGGTCAATAGAGTTATCCAACGGTTACAAGGGATCGCTTCTTGCGATTGAAACAGAAATGAAGGGAGTAAGAAGAGCGGAAGTGGTTAATGAGTGAGAGGTTGAAAACTAGGAGCAACAAGGCTCTGATACCATGTAAGTTTAGAAGAAAAGAGAATGAGAAGATTGAGTGTGTAGAACAAGTAAGTTAGTGTTTAGTTGAGTGAGTAAAAGAGAGAGAGAGAGAGAGAGAGAGAGAGTGTAAGCGAAACCAAAGTGTAGAAGAAGAAAGAAACTTTCTTACTTGATATGGATCCTAGATACAAACTAATTATAGGCTATACAAGTAGAATATTCTCTACAGATTCTATGCACAAGTTACATGACTGAAAGTGACATGTCTCCTTAAACATACATGTGACTCTTATTTGACTTCTCTTTGCTTCCCACTTGTGTAATCTCGACAACGGCTAAATGGAGGAAGGTTCTAGTGGCTTTGTGACCGTTGGGGACTTCAGCTAGTGGACTGGACTCGCTAACCTTCTAACATGTACGGATGGCCCATCTTTCCTTGGTTGTACGGACGACCCATCTTGCATTGGCCGTACGGACAGTGCTTGTACGGACGGTGTGGTGCGGATGGTGTGTGTGTGTGAGTTCTCATAATTTGGAGTGTTTAGACAACACTTATACCCATTTTGCCCCGAAAGAGGCAAAAACCGAAAAAACATTGATACGAAGCAGTAAACAGGATTGTTACTGTTTCTAGGATCTGAATGGGTGACAATCCAATGCATTTGACTAATTGTAGGAGTTTGGGATGAATTAGGAGTTTTTAGACAATGCTTAACCCTTTTTTATCCCAAAACAGGCTTAAACTGAAAAAAACATTGATTTGATGCAGTAAACAGCTTTGTTACTATTTCTAGGGTCAAAATATGTAACAATCCAATGTGTTTTTCTAATATTAAGAGGTCGGGTTGAATTTGGAGTCTTTAGACAAGACTTATACCCATTTTGTCCCGAAACAGGCTAAAACCAAGAAAATATTAATTCGCAGCAGAAACAGCTTTGTTACTGTTTCTTGGTTCAGAATGTGTGACAATCCAATGCATTTGACTAATTGAAGGAGTTTGGGATGAATTTAGAGTGTTTAGACAACGCTGAACCCTGTTTTATCCCAAAACAGGCTTAAACTGAAAAAACACTGATTTGAAGCAGTAAATAGCTTCTTTATTGTTTCTAGGGTCCAAATATGTAACAATCCAATGCATTTGACTAATTTTAAAAGTTCGGGTTGAATTTGGAGTGTTTAGACAAGACTTATACCCATTTTGTCCCAAAACAGGGTAAAACCGAGAAAACATTAATTCAAAGCAGTAAACAGCTTTGTTTGTGTTTCTAGGGTCAAAATGTGTGATAATCCAATGCATTTGACTAATTTTAAGATTATGGGATGAATTTGGAGTGTTTAGACAACACTTATACCCATTTTGTCCCGAAAAAAGCTAAAACCAAGAAAATAATAATTCGAAGCAGTAAACAGCTTTGTTACTGTTTCTAGGTTCAGAATGTGTGACAATCCAATGCATTTGACTAATTATAAGAGTTCGGGTTGAATTTGGAGTGTTTAGACAACACTGAACCCTGTTTTATCCCAAAACAGGCTTAAACTGAAAAAACATTGATTTGAAGCAGTGAACATCTTCATTATTGTTTCTACGGTCAAAATATGTAACAATCAAATGCATTTGGCTAATTTTAAGAGTTCGGGTTGAATTTGGAGTGTTCAGACAAGACTTATACCCATTTTGTCCCAAAACAGATAAAACCGAGAAAACATTAATTCGAAGCAGTAAATAGCTTCGTTTCTGTTTCTAGGGTCAAAATGTGTGACAATCCAATGCATTTGAC
>NW_010922112.1:7728-8226 GCF_000633955.1 Camelina sativa
TGAATTTGGAGTGTTTAGACAAAACTTATACCCATTTTGTCCCAAAATAGGGTTAAAACGAGAGAACATGCAAAAACCAAGAAAACATTGATTCGAAGAAGTAAACACACTTGTTACTGTTTCTAGGGTCAGAATCTGTGATAATCCAATGCATTTGACTAATTGTAAGAGTTTCGGATGAATTTGGAGTGTTTAGACAAAACTTATACCCATTTTTTCCCGAAAGAGGCAAAAACCGAAAAAACATTGATTCGAAGAAGTAAACAGACTTGTTACTGTTTCTAGGGTCAGAATCTTTGACAATCCAATGCATTTGACTAATTGTAAGAGTTTGAAGATGAATTTGGAGTGTTTAAACAACACTTATACCCATTTTGTCCCAAAATAGGCTTAAAACGAGAAAACAGTCTAAAATCGAGAAAACATTAATTCAAAGCAGTAAACAGCTTTTTTTTTGTTTCTAGGGTGAAAATGTGTGACAATCCAATGCATTTAACT
>NW_010922113.1:0-123 GCF_000633955.1 Camelina sativa
CGCAGGAGAACTCGACCAGGAGCTCGAGCAGCCACTCGACCGAGTGCGTGCTCGAGTGGTCGATCGAGCTGGGGACTCTGAAGCTGTCAAGCCTGCTAAGTACATTCCTCCTGCTTACAAGCC
>NW_010922113.1:2181-8223 GCF_000633955.1 Camelina sativa
CAAAAGCAAGTCAAAGATTCCCAATTCAAATTTGAATGGTATGGACGCTCCACCCTTGTCTCCTTGTCCCCTTGGCTTCTTTATATAGCCCTTGCACGATCTTGAACCTCTCACATTCTCTCATTTGCTCAAAACACTTAAATTCAAGCTTTGAAATCTCTCTCAAAGTTCATCTCTTGCTCAAGCTTTGTTCTTTCAAGTTTTTGGGTCACTAACCTATTAACTTTGAGCTTTGAGTTTATTCTCTTCAGTTTCTTTTGAAAATGTCTTCCAAGATCACCAAGAAGTCTCACCGAACCGCTGCAAGCTCCATGGAACGTCGTGATGCTGACCTTGAATCAAGAGGTGAAGCTGGGAGAGTCACTCGACGGACCACTAGATCGACCACTCGACTGAGTGCTTGGTCGAGCAGTCGGTCGAGCCAGATGCCGCATCCAAGGAGAGACTCTGTTGAGGAAGATCCTGAAAGGACTGAGAGTGAGGAGGAAAGAGAGCCTACTCTCAATGAGTTTATGAGGAGACACAAGGCCAAAGGGAAGAGGCCAGCTGTTGAAGTTGAGCAAGAAGAGATTGAAAGTGAAAGTGAGGAGGAGAGTGAAGAAGAAGAATTGATGGATGATGGAGAAGCTGAGTCTTGTGGGCTGTCAAAAAGGCAGATTTATGATGCCTTCATGAGGATGGAGTTCTTGGGAACTAGGTATCCTCACAAGGAGACCATGGAGAAGCTTGCCATTGATGAGGATGTGGAATACCTCTTTGAGAAGAGCAATCTCACCAAGTTCATGGGGCTGTGCATGGAAGGCTACAAGGAGGAAAGCTGTGAGTTCCTAGCTACTGTCAAGCTGCACACATATGCAAGGAAGACTGCTGAACATGGAGCTGGTCACATCTCTTTCACTATCAAAGGGAAGAAGCATGAGCTTACAATGAAAGAAGTAGCAAATGTGTTTGGTTTTGAGGTTGGGAGCAATAATAGTTTGATGGTTCCAAGAGATGAGTTGTATGCTGTGTGGGAAACCATTGGAGATGACAAGTACTACTCATCCTCCAACTCCAAGAGCTCTAGGATAAGAAGCCCAGTCCTAAGGTACTTCCACAAAGCTCTTGCAAATACATTCTTTGCAAGGAAGGAAACTGGGAACATCAACGAGGGAGAGCTAAAGGTGATTGACTTGGCTCTTAATGGAGTGATCTTTCAAGCAAGAAATGGTACCATCATCCTTGGGAGCACAGTGGAGACTGACCTAGGAATGGTACTCATTGTTAGAATTAAGCGGAAGAAATGAGAAGAAGAAGAAGAAGAACAAGAACAAGAGAATGCGAAAAGACTTATATTTCATAAGAGATTCATATACAAGGGATTACAAGAGATATATATAACAAGAGAACTAGGGCTACATCTTAATAAATCACATAGGGAATAAGGAACTCGACCCTTAAATGCACCGCCCAAGACTATTCTTCTCTTTATCCCAACGGCTATAAAGTGATCACGGTCAATACTCCCCCTCAAGCTTAGCCAAAGGAGAAGGCTAAGCTTGGAACCCGCAAAAGATCACCTCATTAAAAACCTCAACATAGAAAACCACATGGGACAAAACCATGTTAATGAAAAGAGTATGATCTCCACGGGTTAGAGGAGTTCTTCACGGATGAGTTGGATCAACGAGTCCGAGCTTGCTGGAGATGTATTCGTAAATCTGAGAGCTTGTGGCTTTGGTGAAGATATCTGCCAGGTGATCTTTGCTTGGAGTGTAACACGGCAAGACGACACCTTCTTCAATCTTTTCTCGCACCTTATGGCAATCAACCTCAATGTGCTTAGTCCTCTCATGGAAGACTGAGTTGGTTGCAATGTGTATTGCGGCCTTATTGTCACAATGCATGGTGATTGGTTGATCAGACTCCACTCCAAGATCCTTAAGGAGACTCTTGAGCCATGTTAACTCGTTGGTTAGCTTCTTCATCGCCCTATATTCCGACTCGGCACTTGATTGGGACACAACTTTTTGTTTCTTCGACTTCCAGGTTACAAGGTTACCTCCAACAAACGTACAATACCCTGTCGTAGATCTCCTATTCATTGTATCACCAGCATAGTCTGCATCACAGTAGCCGACAAGTTTCGTGTTGTTGTTCTTTCCCATCCAAATACCTTGCCCTGGGCTTCCCTTGAGATAGCATAGAATCCGCTCAAGCGTTTGCCAGTCAAAGTTCGTTGGAGCCTTCATGTGTTGGCTGACTTGGTTCACCGCATAGCATATATCTGGCCTTGTGATCGTGAGATAGATAAGCTTGCCCACCAGTCTACGGTAGCGTCCCACATCTTTGTATGGTTGGTGCGACTTTGGAACTGGAGCACCGGGTGTTAGCTTCTCCCCCTTTCGCTTGACCTGATAACCCTCCTCAAGTGGCGTAAACACATGTTTGGCACCCATTTTACCTGTCTCATGTTTCCTTTGAGAGAGAAATAATCCCTCCGGAGAGCGAGAAATTTCTATCCCAAGGAAGTATTTGAGTTCACCTAAATCCTTAATATCAAAGGTAGAGTTAAGAAGAGCCTTAGTGGCACAGATACCGTCCTTATCATCGCCGGTGATAATGATGTCATCAACATAGACAAGAACAACGACACGGCCACCGTTAGTGCAGAGTGTGAACAGCGTATGATCAGCCTCAGAGCGTTTGAATCCATTTGTACGCAGTGTAGAGCTGAGCTTGTGGTACCACGCCCTTGGAGATTGTTTGAGACCATAGATTGCCTTGTGAAGCCGGAGAACCTTACCCGGAGAAACGATGTGTTCTAAACCTGGAGGAGGATGCATGTAGACTTCCTCAGTCAGCTCCCCCTGAAGAAAAGCATTCTTGATAGGACCAAGGATAGGACCACCCGGACTGTGTGGAGTTTAGCTACTGGTGCAAAGGTATCCGTATAGTCAAGACCATAGGTTTGAGTGAAACCCCGAGCCACCAGACGGGCTTTGTACCGCTCTACCTCACCAGTACTAAGATATTTGATAGTAAACACCCACTTTGAGCTGACAGCCTTTTTACCTTTCGGAAGATCGGCCTCATCCCAAGTTCTGTTTCTGATCATATCAGCTGTTTCATCGTCCACCGCATCAAGCCATTCCTTATATTGCTTAGCTTCCTCGTAGGTTTGAGGGACAACATGCGCATCTAGCTTTCCAAGGAAGGCAGCATGAGCAGAGGGAATAAGGTCAAGCGAACATACGGCCTGGATAGGATGAGCAACAGCTTGATTGTTGAAGTAAACCCTCTTGTCTTTCCATGTAGACGGATGAGATCGGATCCGGTTGCTGCGTCTGAGCGCGGGTTGAGTAACTGGCTAATCAAGAGTTTCTTCTCTATCAGTGTTCTCTATTTGTTGTTCGACATGTTCGGACTCGGTAGGCGTTTGCGTAGTTAAAGGAGCAATGGTAGGCATTTCCGTAGTTGAAGAAACAATGGGCTCGGAAACATGTTCCAATGAAGGAGTTGCAATAGGCGAACTTGTATCCGGCCTATCTTCGGATTGGATTGGAGATGATAGTAAGGAATCAGCATTGATGTTCTGTGTGCCAAGTGGTGTTGGTGTAGTAATGCCGAGATGGTCAAGAAGGAACCGCAAGTTAGCTGCCCGGTCAGTATTAGATTGAGATAAGTCTTTTAAACCTTCCCAATCCCTCTTGTCGTAGTAGCCTTGTTGTTCAAGAAACTTGACCTCACGTGAGACCAGAGTACGACCATTGATCGGATCGTAACACTTGTATCCTTTCTGGCTAGATGAGTAGCCGATAAACATGCTTCTAGTGCTTTTGGCCTCAATTTTATTCCTTTGCTCTCCGGGTACTAAAACAAAACAAACACACCCAAACACACGTAAGTGATCAAGAGAAGGTTTAATTTTGTTTAGTACCTCATAGGGTGATGTGTCATTTAAGACTTTTGTTGGTGTCCTGTTTATCAAGTAGCATGCTGTCATGACCACATCTCCCCAAAACCGCTTGGGAACATTTAAATGAAACATCATCGACCGAGCCACCTCCATTAAGTGTCGATTCTTCCTCTCAGCCATTCCATTTTGTTGAGGCGTATATGGACAACTTGTCTGTTGGAGAATCCCATGCTTAGCTAGGTGCTCTTTGAGTTTGTGGCTTGTGTATTCACCTCCATTATCCGATCTTAGTACCTTTATCTTTGCATTAAACTGATTAGTAACATGATTTTCAAAATTGACAAAGGCATCAAAGACTTTATCTTTAGAAGGTAACAAGGTTATCCAAGTATATTTAGATTTCTCATCAATGAAGGTCACGAAATACTTGTTGTTATCCCTAGACAGACATGGAGATGTCCACACATCAGAATGCACTAAATCAAAGCAATTTTCATAGATGGTACTTGATTTAGGAAAAACAGTCTTGCAATGTTTACCAAGAATACAAGACTCACAAGTGGAGTTATCAAACGAAACATTAGGAACCATTAATTCAAACGCACGAGAATGAGGATGGCCTAGTCTAGCATGCCAAACATCACTTAAATTATTACTGAAATTCGAAGAAAAAGAAAACGCATTAGAAGGGAATGGAGCTTTCTCTAAGACATAAAGATCTCCTCTACCATCTCCTTCTCCAAGAACCTTTCCACTCTCAATATCCTGAAAATGTACACTGTTAGGTCCAAAAATCGCATGACAATTCAAATCAGTAGTAGCTTTCTTTACAGATAAAAGATTTGAGGTAAAAGAAGGCATAAAGAGAGCTTTAGAGCTTTTATCAAATAACTTCAGTTCTCCTATTCCTTTAACCGGAACTCTATCTCCATTAGCAATGATAACATTACCTAGTGCTGGTTTTATGTTGTCTATAAGACTAGGGTTACTAATCATATGATGAGAAGCAAAGAAATTGATACCGGAGTCCTTTAGAGCGGCAATAGACTTGATGAGAGCCTCTAGGTCCGACTTCCTCACCACCTCTCCATAAGCTGCTGTCATAGCCGCCTCATCTCCCTGTCTTGACGAACCTGTTCCTTTGTCGCTAGCCGCTTCCTTCGAGAGGTTAGCCTTGAACTTGGTCGGTTTGAGATGAGGATGAAGGATCCAGCATTTGTCTTTCATGTGTCCTCGCTTCTTGCAATGGTCACAGATCAACACCTTCCTCTCTTCATGCCTATACACTCCTTTGTTAGCCGTAGCAAGCTCCCCCTTACCGCTAAACAAGTCAAGAGATCCTTGTTCCTTTTGAATCTGAGAACAAATGTCTTCAAAGGAGGGAAGCTTCTCGGCTCTAAGTATATGTTTCAAGAGGTCATTGAAGGAGGGATTCAGCGTGAGAAGAAGTCCAAAGACCTTGTCTTGCTCCTTTCTTTCAGTCAGAACCGTCGGATCAAGTGTACTTGGCCGCAACATATCAAGTTCAGACCATAGAGCTCTAAACTTACCGAGATGTTTAGTAAACTCCAAATCCTCTTGATGGAGTTCATTAATGGCCTTCTTGACCTCAAACACTCGAGTCAGGTTAGAGATATTACCGTAGACACTTTTGAGCGTTTCCCAAAGCTCCTTGGCCGTCTCACAATAAGAGTAGGCTTCAAGGATTGACGTATCGAGAGAGTTTTGGAGAACGGATAGGACAACTTGGTCTTCCTGGAACCAATTAGCCTTCCTCTCACTCTCTTCCTCTACTTCCGCCTCGGAAGTCCCTTCATCTTCTCCTTTGAGGTTCCGCTTTGGAATATAGTCAGTTTCGACATGACTCCAAAGACCACGACCTCCAACGGCAGTTCTTGTGGTTCTAGTCCACAGTAAGTAGTTTGTTCCCTTGAGAACAATCGGTGTAACAATAGGTTTGGTAGTTTCCATGATCAAGAAGAATAGAGAGAGAAAGTAAACGAGATCGAAGAGAATATAAGAGATCAAGGAGTAAAAGAGAATGAGAATAAGATAAGAGGATCAAAGATCGAAGAACTGCTCTGATACCATGTTAGAATTAAGCGGAAGAAATGAGAAGAAGAAGAAGAAGAAGAAGAAGAAGA
>NW_010922114.1:0-685 GCF_000633955.1 Camelina sativa
AAAGGATAAGAGATCTTCTCCCAGGCTTACAAGTGCTCAAAAACGGCTTAGAGTAAAAGTTCTTTTTCTAGGGATCGAGCCCCGTGCTTAAATAATAAAATAAATCTCTAAAAACTCGGTTTAAAACGAAAAGGGAAAGATTGCGTCGGGGGCGGGATTGGTCGATCTCGCGAGAATCAGTCGATCCGGAACGTTTTTTTTTCTGCTTTCATTCCATCTACCTTCTAGCTCGATCAGTCTTCAACCAATTGGCTCCAGATGTATGTCTTCATCCCCAAAACACTCAGTTTCCTTCCAAAGTAGCTTAGAACCTGTGCAGACTCACAAAACACTAAAAAGACTCTAAAAGCACACTTTGACTCAATAAAAGACTCAAAACAAATACCAAAACTATGGTTAAAATCCTATAAAATACAGACACATCAGTAGGGCACCCTTCCCATACACCTTTTCTAAACCTACCTAGTGAATATAGGAAAAACGATCTGTATCCCCCCAGAAACTTTCATATAGCACCACATCCACCCAGTTTTTAAACGTCGATCTCTGTCCCCCCAATTTGTAAGTTTCAGTCCAGTATCTCCCCAAATTTAAAGTTCGAAACTTCTATCCACACATTATGCTAAAATCGTGGTTTATTATTGGTTTACGCGGTTTATGAAACAAAACCAATGTGAAACCAAAA
>NW_010922114.1:4523-8220 GCF_000633955.1 Camelina sativa
TCCTTGAGACGGTTCCACTTGAGTGCCTTGAGTGCCTTGAGCAAGTTCAAATGTCTAAGACACAAGATGAAGCAAAATAAAGGTCAGTTTCACATACTATTTAACACAAGGTAGATTGAAAACTTCACTCACTAACCTGTTTAGAAGACTTCTTCTTCGAGTGAAACCTAGAATTGTGACCAGCTTCACCACACATACCACAATGCATTATCCTTTTCAACTTTTTAGGTGTTTTTTTCGAAGGAGACTCATTTGGTCTTTTTTTCCTCTTTTTGTCCTTCTTATTCTCCTTTCCTTTCTTCCTCCTAGGCTGCGGGGGTGATGGTAGTCTATGCACATTAGGGAAGTTAGTAGATGGCCAATAAGCAGGTCCTCTTTGTGGAACAAGGCCTTCTGTGTAGTTCCTCCTCCACATAGGTGTCCGAAACCAGAAACACACATAGTCTTCAACCTCAAACTTCCTATCAATAATGACTCCATAAGCATGCTCACAAGGAATGCCACAGATTTTCCATTTTTGACAAGTGCAAGTCTTCTCAGTCAAGCTTACCCGATGAGAAATTCCACTAAGTGTAGCTTCGTAACTATCGTTTGTGCTCCTTCTAATATGACATTCGGAAGCTTTTTCAAATTCTTTGGCAAGGAACTTAGACACATATGGCGTGCATCTCCCATTGTGATCATGAGACTCGGCAGATCTCCTGGCAATCCTGACCATCGCAAGTCTCCTTATGGTCTCAAGCATTGGCACAAATGCTTTGTTCCTGGCTTTCAAAATGGAGTTGTTGAATGACTCGACTGAGTTATTCTCAACATCTTCACAGAAGTTTCCTTGCTTGTAGAACGCCCTGCACCAATTTCTTGGTTTCGACTTTACAACATCACGCCAGACAATCTCACTGTAGTTTTTAAGCTTGATCATGTTTGCTTCAAAATCCTTCTCATTGTAGCTCCATGCAATATCCCAGACATACTTCTTCATCTCTTTATCTTTCCCATGGTTTCTCTTCAAGTTGCCATAAATGTGTCGGACACACATTCTATGCTCAACTTTTGGTAGCTCTAACTCAACAGCTCGGATAAGTCCCTGAAAAAAAAGCAAGAGGTTAATAACTGAATAAATACAACACATTACCAATGAACCCAAAATCAGAATGTTTATTACCTTTTGGCGATCAGAGACTATGATATAACCATCACCATCCATTAGTCCCAAATCAGCCTTAATCTTCCTCACAAACCACAACCAATTTACTATGTTTTCTACTTGTACACACCCCCATGCTATTGGGTAGATAGCATTATCTGAATCTCTACCTAAAGCAACCAACAACTGACCTTTAACTTTACCTTTTATAAAGGTTCCATCTAAACCTATTAGTGGCCTACAAGAATCTTTCCATGTTCTCTTGAGCACATCAAAGCAGACATAGAAACTGTTGAATACCTCTTCTCCTGCATCGTTAGTCACAGTGTCAACTTCAACAGTTGAATCTTGGTTTGATTCTCGTATCTCAGACGCGTAATCTTGGAGCATTGCAAACTGCTCATCATACTCTTTCTCAATCCATCTCAAAGCTTTATTCCTTGCAGCTTGACATTGAGGCCTGGATACAGTGATCTTCCATTTCGCTTTAATGGTTTGTTCTATCTATATTGGCATGAAATACTCAGGTTCTTCTCTAATTTGATCTAGAAACAACCTAGAGATAACAAGAACCTTCAACATCTCACAATCTCCATTCGGATTACATGTATGCTTATCAATGTACTTATTCACCCTCCACCTCCTACATTTCTTAGTGATTGCACAATATATGCGCCAAATACATCCATCTCCAGCACATCTAAATCCAATCTTGGTTTTATCATACATGTACTGTGCGATGTTGCATCCAGTCTTCAGAGCATGGCCGAGTACAGCTTCCTTAAATGCAATGGCGTTGAAGAATATTTGGTGATAGTACAAAGTCCCATCGACTTTTCTGATGTTGTTCCGCTTTCTCACTCGACGAGCTTCATCATCTTCATCACTTGAACTGTCCGGATACTCATCATGAACGATCGATGGTTCGTCTATAAACTCCACTACGGCTTTCTCGATGTCAAACGTGTCTCGCTCTCTTGGATCTTCATCGTCGGGTTCATCGTCTTGGATCGGACCTTCTGCTCCTTCCTCTGACGGAACAGACCCAGTAGCCTCGTCATGAACGACTGTCACATTCGTCTCCAGCTCATTCGAATCCATGGAAATTGAGATTTTTTCCTTTCTAGGGTTCTTCGATTTGGGGATTTGGGGATTTTTATGTTTTGGGGATTTTAGGATAAATGGGTATTGTTTAACGGGTTGAATCGGGTCGATTTGGGTTAATTTCTGGGTTAATCCGGTTTAATTTTGTTGGCATGCGGTTAATGTATTTCTTGGAACAGTAAACCAATGATAAACCACGATTTTAGCATAATGTGTGGACAGAAGTTTCGAACTTTAAATTTGGGGGGATACTGGACTGAAACTTACAAATTGGGGGGACAGAGATCGACGTTTAAAAACTGGGTGGATGTGGTGCTATATGAAAGTTTTTGGGGGGGATACAGATCGTTTTTCCGTGAATATAACCAAATAGTATCTTTAGTTTAGTTGGTATATGAAACCATATGTAGCTTTATGGTCACCAGTTCAAATCTGTATATGTTTTATAATATAGGATGTTTTTGAGAAGTTTTTTTGTTTCATAATATTGATGTTTTCAAGTTTCTATGTTACTTTTACATTAGTTTAATATTTTTTATTATGCAGTCTTGTTTATAATTGGTTGAATTTTTTAAAAATGATTATTTCTTAATCTGCGTGCTTTTACTTAAAACATCTTATATGTTGAAACCGATGAAATATTTGTTTGATGTCTTACTTTAGCAACTTTACTTTAGCTTTTAGTATATTCCTGCGCCGTATAACCAGACGCCTAGATGACCGCCTAAACCGCTTAATATAACTTACATAAATTTTATTTTACTATTTATTTTTGATTTTTAAATTACATATATTTAAATTATTATGTTTTATATCTATATATATGTAATTATAAACATTTATATGTTGTTAATATAACTTAAATAAATGCATTTTCATGCTGTTGTTTATAATTTATAAATTTTTTTAGTTTTATAACATATATTTTTGTATAATTATATATATATATATATATAATGTTTTATGTTCTAAACGCCTAAACCGCCTAAAAACTTTCTACGCCCCGACTAAGCGTTCTAGGCGCTAGGTGCTGGGTCACCGCCCCAGATACCGCCTAGCGTTTTCTTGAACACTGCGTATAACATAACATTTGTGGATAGTTACTGTTGTAAGTGTTTAACAACAATCACACAAATTGTCTTGATAGTTTGATTTTAAAACTTTTTCTTACTAGACTCAATCTTCATGGTATTTTCCCTAATTATGATGGTTTTGTGTATTTTTTTAATTAGATATCCAGCCGTCTAACAAATTGATAATCATTTTTTTGTAACACAAGTTTAGACACTACATGTAAATGGGCTTGGCCCAATCTATTTGACTTTGTGTATGTCGATCGTGTTCCTCGCACTTCGCAGTGTTCTTTCCTCTTCTCTCCCTCAAACTCACTCTTCTTCCGGACACATCATACTCCGATCTTCTTCGCTTAATTCCATATCTGAAGTC
>NW_010922115.1:0-3046 GCF_000633955.1 Camelina sativa
ACTCAATCCTTCCATTGCAATTGTATCCCCCGAAGATTCATTTACACTAGTGAATTTCTCCTTGTTCCTGCACGAGTATGGTTAAATGTTACTGTGGACCTAAGGAATATATATATATATATATATATATATATATGTTACACATACACACCATATGCTTTTATCATACTTCCTTCACCTTTTCAAAAACAGTCCATGATTCTCATCATCATTGACGGATGTCAGAAACTTTTTTTGTAGATAATTTGCAAAATCCGGCTCCATGGCTACACCAGCTACTTCAGGCTGGTTATTCCCGCAGTTCATAAGCTGAATAGAGAGACGTGTTTTTGCTGATGACTGCAATCAGTTCCAAAGTTATTAGAGTACGTTATGGAATTTGAATGGACAAAGATGCGTAGTTAAGAGAAACCTACATATCTGATCCGGTATATGTTTGCCTCATGGAGGAGGGCACGTGCATTCTCATGATACACTAGATCAACGAATCTCCCCAGTCTTCTGTAGTTCTCATACGCATGTAGTTGTCGAAGCTTGGTGTCTGTCTCATCAGCTGCAACAGCATGCAGCTGAAGCATATCCAAACCATCCCAATGTCAAGAAAGAGTCAGATAAAAAAAGAGAAATGGAAGTTGAGGGTTGAGATGACAATACACTAATTTTGCTTACATGCTTAACAAACTTCTGAACTAACTTGTCCAATGTGAAAAGAACATATGACTGTGCTCCAAAAATAGCTCGGCATTCATCTTCAAACTTTGTATTGTCACTAGAGCCGTCAAGTAAATTATACAGTGCATCTATGAACCTAAAAGTGTTATGCTTCCAAAATCAGTAACGAACCATTTTTCAGTACAAAGACATTAAATTGGAAGATAAATCACCTGGGATAAGAATCAGGAGTTGTGTTATCCGGAGCCTTCCACTTCTTTTCTGAATGTTTCTTTGCTGATTGTATTCTCTCATACAACATCTGGAAAATTAGCAGAAGATTAACACGAGAGGAGAAAAATAGCAAGAATATTAACGACTTGAGAAACTTGATTCAAAAAATTCCTTACTTGATGAAGCCTAAATAGCACATAATAAGAATCATTCCCGTAAAAAACTCGAGAATCATTCTGAGAGCAAGTTTCACTAGCTTGCAGTGGCAAAGACACATGCTTGGCAACAGGTTTTACAGTTTGCAGAAACCGCTCTGTAAATGCAAAGGATCCATCTTCACCTTCTTTTCCATTAGCCACCTCTCCAGCCACACTAATACGCTCCTTATGCTTTTCATGACAACCAGACTTGGTTCCTGAAACAACCTTTTCAGAGGCGGTCTCATTATCCTCTGATAACTTGTGACAATTTTCGTCATCTTCAGGGTGAGTATTTCCCTTTGTTCCCGTTTCAGTGCAATATGCTCCCTTTTTATCACAACTTTGCTGGTCTGTATTGCTTGTTACATTGTCCATCACCCTTTGTAAAGGCTTGAGGCCATTTTGTCCGCTAACATCAAAGTTGCCTTGCTCACAACTGTTAGTGGGAGATAATTCACCCTCTTCTCGCTCAGCCTCATGATTTCCCACTGATACATCCTCCATTATCTGATCGTTTCTGGCTGACACAAGTTTGGTAGACTGAATAACCTGCGGACAATGAACCAAAATTAGGCAAACATCAATAAAGTTTCGTAAATAGATATACTGATGATTGGTTTCTACTGATTGCTCATCAAGGTGTCAATTTGATAACTAACAAAGGAAACCTCTTATTTCATTTCATCACAACTGAAGTGCATACAACCTGAGTTTAAAAACAATTCCACACACACAAGGGGTTACCTCATAAGACATATCTGTGTCATCTTGCACTTTATCATGCTGAGCACCTTTCAGTATATTGGCTGAGACATCTTTCCCAGGCGAGATTCCTTGCATTGTTGGATTATCTTTCAGCAGTTTTGGGGATATTGGATGTTTACCCTTTGACCCAGAAGAGCTGTCCTTCACTGCCACGCATGCATCATGCAATTCTTGGTTGGTTTTCAACTTTGATACATCTTCCATAGCAAGGTCACCTTGAGACCTCGAAAGAGTGCCAAACATGGGCTCTAAAAAGGTTATCCACAGCTTCATTACCTTATCTGATTGTTCAGTGGCACATATTTCTTCACAGTAATACTTGATTAGCAGATATAAATCCTCGTGAATTTGTGTATCACAATAATCAAACTCCAAATCCGGAGTAAAAGAGGGCATAGTTCTAACAGCAATAGCTTGAAGCAGATCTTCTTGATGCTTTTTCTCACTGATATCTTTTATCTCTGCCACTAAACCTGTATTCCACAACGAAACAATGGCATTGATGCAAAACTGTAACTCCCAGATAAATACATAATCAGCAATCTATTATTGAAGAAAAAACAGAACTTTCTCTCGCTTCACCATCCTCTCTTCAAAATGACGAGATTGAGAAAGAAGTTGCTAATGGATGTGGTTTTATCAATCCTAAAGTAGGTTGAGATTTTCACATAATGAACTTAATAAGTAAAATTTTGATATAGAAGCTTACATTTTGTGCTCAAGTTCTTAGAGTCCTGCTGCTTGAAATAGAAACTACGATGATCTAGTGACTTGTGGTGATTCTTAGCATATACTTCAGCCCAAACTTTCTGGAAATCAGAGTGGCACCTTGCCCATTCTTCTTGCTTCTGCTTCAAGCGCGTCAGTATCACCGGTAAAGCACTATGCATGTTCTTCTTCAAAAGATCCATGACATCAAGCCCATTATCACCGTATAACCGCTCAATGCATCTTAAGTTCATAGCTATTAGATACAATCACATAGAGTGTTATAGCACAAATGAATGAAGAACAGACAATCTATAGCCAAACTAGATTTGTTCCAAACTAACAACTTACCTGATAAGTGTTTCTCGATACATATAGTAGTGTCTACTGAGATAGTGTTGTTGTTCATCTTTTCCAGAAGGATTTCCACGTGTTTGATTGCTGAACTTACAGATCCTAGTAACATGTCCATTTCATACCTGAACACG
>NW_010922115.1:6975-8214 GCF_000633955.1 Camelina sativa
AGAAGCTTACATTTTGTGCTCAAGTTCTTAGAGTCCTGCTGCTTGAAATAGAAACTACGATGATCTAGTGACTTGTGGTGATTCTTAGCATATACTTCAGCCCAAACTTTCTGGAAATCAGAGTGGCACCTTGCCCATTCTTCTTGCTTCTGCTTCAAGCGCGTCAGTATCACCGGTAAAGCACTATGCATGTTCTTCTTCAAAAGATCCATGACATCAAGCCCATTATCACCGTATAACCGCTCAATGCATCTTAAGTTCATAGCTATTAGATACAATCACATAGAGTGTTATAGCACAAATGAATGAAGAACAGACAATCTATAGCCAAACTAGATTTGTTCCAAACTAACAACTTACCTGATAAGTGTTTCTCGATACATATAGTAGTGTCTACTGAGATAGTGTTGTTGTTCATCTTTTCCAGAAGGATTTCCACGTGTTTGATTGCTGAACTTACAGATCCTAGTAACATGTCCATTTCATACCTGAACACGCATTAGGAATGTTAAACTGAGGGATTCTACCAAGAACAAAGAATCACCATTTCTACATGAAAGGTTCCAGGCAAACTATATGAAAGGAGAGAAGTCCCTCCCACATAAAAGATAAACTTAAGCATGCCAAAGTAATAGGAGAAAATCTATTTGGTCATAAAACGAGGATATATGAGCCTACTATACTGTATATAAAAGGTGGATAACGAGATTTTTCATCAAACTACCAGATCATACCTATCATCCTCACACCGAAATAAGCTTTCTTCATACTGGTTTTTGCGCATATGACTGAATGAGTAATCTTCACTCCCGGAGGTGACAGATACCAGGTGGTCATTGAGTGTCTTTTTACCAAGTGTATTTCTGTAGCTTGGAATCTCAACTGCATACTGCATGGGAAAAGACCAACCATATGATTATAAGAGAACAAAATGATACAGTAAATTAAAGTGTAATAGAACAATATTGTTTAAGGAAAAACCCACATCCTTTGGTAGGAGCCGATAACTTGGCGTACACTGAGTGCATTCAGAGAGATCAAGTTCATTTATAGGTGTTCCCACATACGGGGTGGTGGGTCTGTGATTTCCGATATCTTTACTGCCAGATGCTGCACTTTTTTCAGTTCTATCTGCTGTATCTGTTTCAGTATCTTCTCTATTTTCATCATCTTGAAAATCTCCTGGACGACCTTCTTTAACAAGGGAGTCTGCAAAAATTAACTACATCATTACCAGAT
>NW_010922116.1:0-662 GCF_000633955.1 Camelina sativa
TGTTGTCTAAACACTCCAAATTCATCCTAAACTCTTAAAATTAGTCACATACAATGGATTGTCACTGATTCTGACACTAGAAACAGTAACAAAGCTGTTTACTGCTTCGAATCAATGTTTTCTCGGTTTTAGCCTATTTTGGGACAAAATGGGTATAAGCGTTGTCTAAACACTCCAAGTTTAACCCAAACTCTTATCATTAGTCAAATGCATCGAATTGTTACATATTTTGACCCTACAAATAGTAACAAAGCTGTTTACTGCTTCAAATCAATGTTTTGTCGGTTTAAGCCTGTTTTGGGATAAAACAGGTTTATGTGTTTTCTAAACACTCCAAATTCATACCAAACTCTTACAATTAGTCAAATGCATAGGATTTTCACACATTCTGACCCTAGATACAGTAACAAAGCTGTTTACTGCTTCAAATCAATGTTTTCTCGGTCTTAGCCTGATTAGGGATAAAACATGTTTAAGTGTTGTCTAAACACTTCAAGTTCATCCCAAACTCTTACAATTAGTCAAATGCCTGGATTGTCACACATTCTGACCCTAGAAACAGTAAGAAAGCTGTTTACTTCTTCAAATCAATGTCTTCTCGGTTTTAGCTTGTTTCGGGACAAAATGGGTATAAGTATTGTCTCAACACTCCAAATTCAACC
>NW_010922116.1:2743-8210 GCF_000633955.1 Camelina sativa
ACATTCTGACCCTAGAAACAGTAACAAAGCTGTTTACTTCTTCAAATCAATGTCTTCTCGGTTTTAGGTTGTTTCGGGACAAAATGGGTATAAGTATTGTCTCAACACTCCAAATTCAACCCGAATTCTGATAATTAGTCAAATGCATTGGATTGTTACATATTTTGCCCCTAGAATTAGTAACAAAGCTGTTTACTGCTTCAAATCAATATTTTCTCGGTTTAAGCCTGTTTTGGGATAAAACAGGTTTAAGTGTTGTCTAAACTCTCCAAATATTGATTAGGATATCATCGAGTGTGATCGGTCGTGTCCGTACGGTCATATATTGGGACGTGTCCATACGGTCATGTGTTGGGCAGTCCGTACGTGTAATAAGGCCGAGCACCAACGATGGGAATAAAGGGCTGGTTTGCCTTTACAAAGGCCCAAATAGAAGAGAATGATCGAGAATGCTTCAAGTGGGAAGCTTGTAGCCGTTAGGAGTCACATGTTTCCTTAAGGGAAACCTCGAGATGTCACTATCACCATAGGGACTCACCCTCTCTCTCTCTTTGTGTCGTTATCAAGCTTGTAAAGGAAGTTGCCCTAGTCTTACATTCTATTTAAGGCACCTAGCCGACATTGTAGATGAACTATTCTAATAGAATATCATTTTGCTTCCTTTATTCTCTTTGTTCATCACTTTATCTTCCTATCTTACCACACTCAACACTTAAACTACTCACATTCCGCTTAAACTAACATGGTATCAGAGCAAGTTCTTCGATTCACCACTCTCTAAACTCACTCTTTCTACTTACTTACCAATCTCTACTTCTAGTTACTCTCTTTAAACCCTTTCTCACCATGGAAACTGTAAAACCGGTCGTTACTCCGGTGGTTCTCAAGGGTGCAAACTATTTATTGTGGAAAAGAACCACAAAGACCGCTCTTAGTGGCCGGGGACTCTGGATCCATGTTGAAACCGACCAACTCCCCAAGAAAGCCAACAAAGGAGACGGTAAAGAAGAAACAGAAGAAGACAAGGAGGCTGAGCTCGAAAAGGAAGCCAAATGGTTCCAGGAAGATCAGACCGTGCTTGCCATTCTTCAAAACTCGCTTGACGCGCCCATCTTAGAAGCCTACTCCTACTGTGAGACGGCCAAGGAGCTATGGGACACGCTGGCGAATGTGTACGGGAACATAACCAATTTAACCCGTGTGTTTGAAGTCAAGAAGGCCATTAACTGCTTGCACCAAGAGGACTTGGAGTTTACCAAGCACTTTGGGAAGTTTAGGTCCCTATGGGCCGAACTTGAGATGCTCCGGCCAAGCACTATAGATCCGGCTATTCTGAATGAGAGGAAGGAGCAAGACAAAGTCTTTGGCCTGCTGCTAACCCTGAATCCTGCCTTCAATGACCTCATTAAGCACATACTTCGCGGTGACAAGCTGCCTACCCTTGATGATGTGTGTGCCCAAGTTCAAAAGGAACAAGGCTCGCTTGGTCTCTTCAGTGGTAAAGAGGAACTAGTCATGGCCAACAAAGGGATATACAAACACGAAGAAAGGAAGACGGCCGTATGCGACCACTGCAAGAAGAAAGGCCATGTGAAGGATAAGTGTTGGATCCTCCACCCTCATCTCAAACCAGCCAAGTTTAAGGCTAACATGTCGCGGGAAGGTACAAGCGGCCAAGGAGCCGAAGCAGCAAACCAAGGAGGGGCAACGGCCATGATAGCCTCCTATGGAGACTTGGTGAGGAAGTCTGACTTGGAGGCCCTTATCAAGTCCATTGCTGCACTCAAAGAATCCGGTACCACCTTCTTTGCTTCTAAACCTAGTAAAATGCTTGTTGTTGATTCAGGGGCTTCTCATCATATGATTAGTAACCCAAGTCTACTAGACAATATAGAACCAGCACTAGGTGATGTGGTCATTGCTAATGGGGATCGAGTTCCGGTTAAGGGTATTGGTAACTTGAAATTGTTTAAACAGAACTCTAAAGCGTTTTACATGCCCACATTTACTTCAAATCTCTTATCAGTGAAGAAAGTAACCCATGATTTGAATTGTTATACTGTATTTGGCCCTAATAGTGTCCATTTTCAGGATATTAAGACCGGACAGATACTTGGGGAAGGAGATGGAACCGGAGATCTTTATCTCTTAGAGAAAACATCACAAAGTTCCTCTAACCCGATTTCGTTTACTTCTTGTCTCCCATCTAATAATGCTAATGCACTGTGGCATGCTAGGCTAGGCCACCCTCATTCTCGCGCTCTTGAGTTATTATTACCTAATGTCTCCTTTAGTAGTTCTAGCTGTGAGTCATGTATCCTTGGAAAACATTGTAGAACTGTTTTTCCAAAATCTTCTACCATTTATGAAAATTGCTTTGATTTGGTTCATTCAGATGTGTGGACATCACCATGCTTATCTAGAGACAATAACAAGTATTTTGTGACATTTATTGATGAAAAATCAAAATATACTTGGATAACACTTTTACCTTCTAAAGACCGGGTGTATGATGCTTTTATAAACTTTCAAAACTATGTCACTAATCACTTTAATGCCAAGATCAAAGTGCTTAGGTCTGATAATGGAGGGGAATACACTAGTCACAAACTCAAAGAACACCTATCTAGGCATGGCATAATTCAACAAACCAGTTGTCCTTACACTCCTCAACAAAACGGTGTGGCGGAAAGGAAGAACCGACATCTCATGGAGGTGGCCAGATCGATGATGTTTCACATGAATGTTCCCAAGAGATTTTGGGGGGATGCAGTCATGACAGCCTGCTATCTTATCAACCGGACGCCAACAAAAATCCTAAGCGATCTAACTCCTTTTGAAGTACTTACTAAGAATAAACCATCACTAGATCACTTATGAGTGTTCGGCTGTGTGTGTTTTGTTTTCATACCAGGGGAACAAAGGAGTAAGCTTGATGCAAAGAGTACCAAAAGTATATTCATTGGATACTCGACAACACAAAAGGGCTACAAATGTTATGAACCGGTCCATGGTCGCATGTATGCGTCTCGGGACGTCAAGTTCATGGAGGGTCAAGGATACTATGAGACGAAGGATTGGAACAGCCTCAAAGACCTCTCGCACTCAACCACAGACCGGGCCACCAACCTCCGCTTCCTTCTTGACCACTTAGGCGTCACCAAGCAATCACACTCAGAGGTGCCCCACACGGCTCAAACCTTAGATGAGTCTACGGAGCCACCAGTGTCTCATGAACACCGATCAGAGGACAATGTTGTTGAGCTGCGTGAGCCTCTACCCGGAGGAGACTAGACGCTACCGAATAACACCGATGGGGTGGAGGTAGACCCTACTGCCCCATCCTCTTCAGAACCAGTGTCCTCTCCACAACCACTCTGGCGGAGTGCCCGTCTCAAGTTTCATCCGTCTACCTGGAAGAACAAGCGTGTGTACTATAATAATCAAGCAGTGGCTCACCCAATTCAGTCCGTATGTTCACTTGCCCTGTTGCCTCCCGACCATGCCGCATTTCTTGGGGCCATTGATGCACACTATATTCCCCAAACATACGACGAGGCCAAAGATCACCAAGTATGACTCGATGCAGTGGCGGATGAGACCGGTGCTATGGTTCGAAACCACACTTGGGACAAGGCCGACTTACCTGTAGGGAAGAAAGCGGTCAGCTCCAAGTGGGTCTTCACCATTAAGTACCTGAGCACTGGCGCGATCGAACGGTATAAAGCCCGTTTCGTGGCCCGTGGTTTCACCCAAACCTATGGCACCGATTACACGGACACTTTCGCTCCGGTGGCCAAGCTCCACACCGTTCGGGTCGTTCTCTCCGTTGCCACTAACTTATCATGGGATCTATGGAAAATGGACGTCAAGAATGCTTTCCTTCAGGGGGAGCTTGAGGAAGAGGTGTACATGTATCCTCCACCGGGGTTAGAGACCATGGTTGCACCGGGCAAGGTGCTCCGGCTCCACAAGGCCATTTATGGCCTCAAACAGTCCCCTCGGGCCTCGTACCATAAACTGAGCTCTACTCTCAAACTTCAAGGATTCAAACGTTCTAAAGCCGATCACACCCTTTTTACTCGTAGCTCCAGCACTGGCCTTGTGGTGGTGATGACAAGGAGGGCGTCCAGGCCACCAAGGCCTCTCTCCACTCAGCTTTTGACATTAAGGACATGGGTGCACTTCGCTACTTCCTTGGCATTGAGATCTGTCGCTCGTCCGAAGGTCTCCTCCTTTCTCAACGGAAGTACACCCTTGATCTCTTAGCCGAGACTGGTCGAATTGGTGCCAAACCAGCTCTAACCCCATTGGATGAGGGCTACCAGGCCAAGCGAAAGGGGGAGAGTCTTAGGGCCAAGGAGGGATTACCAAGAGAGCCTATAGATGAGCCATATGAGGAAGTCACGAGATACCGTAGGCTTGTAGGCAAATTAATATACCTTACCATCACAAGACCCGACATATGCTATGCAGTGAACCAGGTTAGCCAATACATGAAAGCCCCAACCAAGTATCACTGGAGTATGGTGGAGAGGATCCTAAGTTATCTCAAGGGAAGCCCGGGGCAGGGCATTTGGATGGGCAAGAATTCAAACACCGAATTGGTAGGTTACTGCGACGCAGATTATGCTGGGGACACTTTGGATAGGAGATCAACGACTGGATACTGCACATTCGTTGGGGGAAACTTGGTCACATGGAAGTCAAAGAAACAGAAAGTGGTCTCATGTTCTAGTGCCGAAGCTGAGTATAGAGCAATGAGGAAGCTGACAAATGAACTAACTTGGTTGAAGGCACTTCTCAAGGATCTTGGTGTGGATACAAAGAAACCAATCACCGTTCATTGTGATATTGAAGCTGCAATCCATATTGCTACTAATTCAGTTTTTCATGAGAGAACCAAACACATTGAGGTTGATTGTCACAAGGTTAGAGAGAAGATAGAAGAAGGGGTCATCTTACCATGTCACACTCGAAGTCAAGACCAACTGGCAGATATATTCACTAACGCTGCATGTCCCAAGGTTTGTGAACACATTCATAGCAAACTTGGGCTTGTAGACATCACACGCCCTTGATCATCTCCTCTAATCCATGGACATCACACTCTTTTTCCCTTGACATAGTTTTATCCCATGAGGTTTTCTATGACAAGGTTTTTAATGAGGTGATGCTTCATGGGTTCCAAGCTCAGTCATTTCATGTGACTAAGCTTGAGGGGGAGTATTGATTAGGATATCATCGAGTGTGATCGGTCGTGTCTGTACGGTCATATATTGGGACGTGTCCGTACGGTCACGTGTTGGGCAGTCCGTACGTGTAATAAGGCTGAGCACCAACAATGGGAATAAAGGGCTGGTTTGCCTTTACAAAGGCCCAAATGGAAGAGAAGGATCGAGAATGCATCAAGTGGGAATCTTGTAGCCGTTAGGAGTCACATGTTTCCTTAAGGGAAACCTCGAGA
>NW_010922117.1:0-8204 GCF_000633955.1 Camelina sativa
CAGTAAACAGCTTTTTTACTGTTTCTTGGGTCAGAATGTGTGACAATACAATGCATTTTACTAATGGTAAGAGTTCGGGATTAATTTGGAGTGTTTAGACAACACTTAAACCCATTTTTATCCCAAAATAGGCTTAAACCGAGAAAACATGCTAAAACCAAGAGAAAACATTGATTTGAAGCAGTAAAAAGCTATGTTACTCTTTCTAGGGTCGAAATATTTAACAATCCAATTCATTTGACAAATTATAAGAGTTCAAGTTGAATTTGGAGTGTTTAGACACCACTTCTACCCATTTTGTCCCGAAACAGGCTAAAGGGTCAGAATGTGTGACAATCCAATGCATTTGACTAATGGTAAGAGTTCGGGATTAATTTGGAGTGTTTAGACACCACTTCTACCCATTTTGTCCCGAAACAGGCTAAAGGGTCAGAATGTGTGACAATCCAATGCATTTGACTAATGGTAAGAGTTCGGGATTAATTTGGAGTGTTTAGACACCACTTCTACCCATTTTGTCCCGAAACAGGCTAAAGGGTCAGAATGTGTGACAATCCAATGCATTTGACTAATGGTAAGAGTTCGGGATTAATTTGGAGTGTTTAGACACCACTTCTACCCATTTTGTCCCGAAACAGGCTAAAGGGTCAGAATGTGTGACAATCCAATGCATTTGACTAATGGTAAGAGTTCGGGATTAATTTGGAGTGTTTAGACACCACTTCTACCCATTTTGTCCCGAAACAGGCTAAAGGGTCAGAATGTGTGACAATCCAATGCATTTGACTAATGGTAAGAGTTCGGGATTAATTTGGAGTGTTTAGACACCACTTCTACCCATTTTGTCCCGAAACAGGCTAAAGGGTCAGAATGTGTGACAATCCAATGCATTTGACTAATGGTAAGAGTTCGGGATTAATTTGGAGTGTTTAGACACCACTTCTACCCATTTTGTCCCGAAACAGGCTAAAGGGTCAGAATGTGTGACAATCCAATGCATTTGACTAATGGTAAGAGTTCGGGATTAATTTGGAGTGTTTAGACACCACTTCTACCCATTTTGTCCCGAAACAGGCTAAAGGGTCAGAATGTGTGACAATCCAATGCATTTGACTAATGGTAAGAGTTCGGGATTAATTTGGAGTGTTTAGACACCACTTCTACCCATTTTGTCCCGAAACAGGCTAAAGGGTCAGAATGTGTGACAATCCAATGCATTTGACTAATGGTAAGAGTTCGGGATTAATTTGGAGTGTTTAGACACCACTTCTACCCATTTTGTCCCGAAACAGGCTAAAGGGTCAGAATGTGTGACAATCCAATGCATTTGACTAATGGTAAGAGTTCGGGATTAATTTGGAGTGTTTAGACACCACTTCTACCCATTTTGTCCCGAAACAGGCTAAAGGGTCAGAATGTGTGACAATCCAATGCATTTGACTAATGGTAAGAGTTCGGGATTAATTTGGAGTGTTTAGACACCACTTCTACCCATTTTGTCCCGAAACAGGCTAAAGGGTCAGAATGTGTGACAATCCAATGCATTTGACTAATGGTAAGAGTTCGGGATTAATTTGGAGTGTTTAGACACCACTTCTACCCATTTTGTCCCGAAACAGGCTAAAGGGTCAGAATGTGTGACAATCCAATGCATTTGACTAATGGTAAGAGTTCGGGATTAATTTGGAGTGTTTAGACACCACTTCTACCCATTTTGTCCCGAAACAGGCTAAAGGGTCAGAATGTGTGACAATCCAATGCATTTGACTAATGGTAAGAGTTCGGGATTAATTTGGAGTGTTTAGACACCACTTCTACCCATTTTGTCCCGAAACAGGCTAAAGGGTCAGAATGTGTGACAATCCAATGCATTTGACTAATGGTAAGAGTTCGGGATTAATTTGGAGTGTTTAGACACCACTTCTACCCATTTTGTCCCGAAACAGGCTAAAGGGTCAGAATGTGTGACAATCCAATGCATTTGACTAATGGTAAGAGTTCGGGATTAATTTGGAGTGTTTAGACACCACTTCTACCCATTTTGTCCCGAAACAGGCTAAAGGGTCAGAATGTGTGACAATCCAATGCATTTGACTAATGGTAAGAGTTCGGGATTAATTTGGAGTGTTTAGACACCACTTCTACCCATTTTGTCCCGAAACAGGCTAAAGGGTCAGAATGTGTGACAATCCAATGCATTTGACTAATGGTAAGAGTTCGGGATTAATTTGGAGTGTTTAGACACCACTTCTACCCATTTTGTCCCGAAACAGGCTAAAGGGTCAGAATGTGTGACAATCCAATGCATTTGACTAATGGTAAGAGTTCGGGATTAATTTGGAGTGTTTAGACACCACTTCTACCCATTTTGTCCCGAAACAGGCTAAAGGGTCAGAATGTGTGACAATCCAATGCATTTGACTAATGGTAAGAGTTCGGGATTAATTTGGAGTGTTTAGACACCACTTCTACCCATTTTGTCCCGAAACAGGCTAAAGGGTCAGAATGTGTGACAATCCAATGCATTTGACTAATGGTAAGAGTTCGGGATTAATTTGGAGTGTTTAGACACCACTTCTACCCATTTTGTCCCGAAACAGGCTAAAGGGTCAGAATGTGTGACAATCCAATGCATTTGACTAATGGTAAGAGTTCGGGATTAATTTGGAGTGTTTAGACACCACTTCTACCCATTTTGTCCCGAAACAGGCTAAAGGGTCAGAATGTGTGACAATCCAATGCATTTGACTAATGGTAAGAGTTCGGGATTAATTTGGAGTGTTTAGACACCACTTCTACCCATTTTGTCCCGAAACAGGCTAAAGGGTCAGAATGTGTGACAATCCAATGCATTTGACTAATGGTAAGAGTTCGGGATTAATTTGGAGTGTTTAGACACCACTTCTACCCATTTTGTCCCGAAACAGGCTAAAGGGTCAGAATGTGTGACAATCCAATGCATTTGACTAATGGTAAGAGTTCGGGATTAATTTGGAGTGTTTAGACACCACTTCTACCCATTTTGTCCCGAAACAGGCTAAAGGGTCAGAATGTGTGACAATCCAATGCATTTGACTAATGGTAAGAGTTCGGGATTAATTTGGAGTGTTTAGACACCACTTCTACCCATTTTGTCCCGAAACAGGCTAAAGGGTCAGAATGTGTGACAATCCAATGCATTTGACTAATGGTAAGAGTTCGGGATTAATTTGGAGTGTTTAGACACCACTTCTACCCATTTTGTCCCGAAACAGGCTAAAGGGTCAGAATGTGTGACAATCCAATGCATTTGACTAATGGTAAGAGTTCGGGATTAATTTGGAGTGTTTAGACACCACTTCTACCCATTTTGTCCCGAAACAGGCTAAAGGGTCAGAATGTGTGACAATCCAATGCATTTGACTAATGGTAAGAGTTCGGGATTAATTTGGAGTGTTTAGACACCACTTCTACCCATTTTGTCCCGAAACAGGCTAAAGGGTCAGAATGTGTGACAATCCAATGCATTTGACTAATGGTAAGAGTTCGGGATTAATTTGGAGTGTTTAGACACCACTTCTACCCATTTTGTCCCGAAACAGGCTAAAGGGTCAGAATGTGTGACAATCCAATGCATTTGACTAATGGTAAGAGTTCGGGATTAATTTGGAGTGTTTAGACACCACTTCTACCCATTTTGTCCCGAAACAGGCTAAAGGGTCAGAATGTGTGACAATCCAATGCATTTGACTAATGGTAAGAGTTCGGGATTAATTTGGAGTGTTTAGACACCACTTCTACCCATTTTGTCCCGAAACAGGCTAAAGGGTCAGAATGTGTGACAATCCAATGCATTTGACTAATGGTAAGAGTTCGGGATTAATTTGGAGTGTTTAGACACCACTTCTACCCATTTTGTCCCGAAACAGGCTAAAGGGTCAGAATGTGTGACAATCCAATGCATTTGACTAATGGTAAGAGTTCGGGATTAATTTGGAGTGTTTAGACACCACTTCTACCCATTTTGTCCCGAAACAGGCTAAAGGGTCAGAATGTGTGACAATCCAATGCATTTGACTAATGGTAAGAGTTCGGGATTAATTTGGAGTGTTTAGACACCACTTCTACCCATTTTGTCCCGAAACAGGCTAAAGGGTCAGAATGTGTGACAATCCAATGCATTTGACTAATTATAAGAAATATGTAACAATCCAATTCATTTGACTAATTATAAGAGTTTTGAATTTCGAGTGTTTAGACACACAACTTTTACCCATTTTGTCCTAAAACAGGCTAAAACCGAGAAAACAATGATTCGAAGTAGTATACAGCTTTTTTATCGTTTCTTGGGTCAGAATGTGTGACAATCCAATGCATTTGACTAATTGTAAGAGTTCGAGATGAATTTGGAGTGTTTAGACAACACGTAAACCCGTTTTATCCCAAAACATGCTTAAACAGAGAAAAGAGGCTAAAACCGAGAAACAATGATTCGAAGCAGTAAACAGCTATGTTAATCTTTCAAGTGTTAAAATATGTAACAATCCAATGCATTTGACTAATTATAAGAGTTCGGGTTGAATTTGGAGTGTTTAAACACCAATTTTACCCATTTTGTCCCGAAACACCCTAAAACCAAGAAACCATTGATTTGAAGCAGTAAACAGCTTTGTTACTGTTTCTAGGATCAGAATAAGTGACAATCCAATGCATTTGACTAATTATAAGAGTTTGGGTTGAATTTGGAGTGTTTGGACAACACTTGAACCAATTTTATCTAAAAACAGGCTTAAAACAAGAAAACAGGCTAAACCGAGAGAAAACATTAATTCGAAGCAGTAAACAGCTATGTCACTCTTTCTAGGGTCAAAATATGTAACAATCCAATGCATTTGACTAATTATAAGAGTTTGGGTTGAATTTGGAGTGTTTAGACACCACTTTTACCCATATTGTTCCGAAACAGGCTAAAACCGAGAAAACATTGATTCGAAGCAGTAAGCAGCTTTTTTACTGTTTCTAGGGTCAGAATGTGTGACAATCCAATGCATTTGTCTAATGGTAAGAGTTCAGGATTAATTTGGAGTGTGCAGACAACACTTAAACCCGTTTTATCCCACAACAGGCTTAAACAGAGAAAACAGGCTAAAACCGAGAGAAAACATTGATTCGAGGCAGTAAAAAGCTATGTTACTCTTGCTAGGGGCAATATATGTATCCAATGCATTTGACTAATTATAAGAGTTTGGGTTGAATTTGGAGTGTTTAGAATTCACTTTTACCCATATTGTCCCGAAACAGGCTAAAACCGAGAAAACATTTATTCGAAGCAGTAAACAGATTTGTTACTGTTTCTAGGGTCAGAATGTGTGACAATCCAATGCATTTGACTAATGGTAAGAGTTCGGGATTAATTTGGAGTGTTTAGACAAAACTTAAACCCATTTTATCCCAAAACATGCTTAAATCGAGAAAACAGACTAAAACCAAGAGAGAACATTGATTTGAAGCAGTAAAAAACTATGTTACTCTTTCTAGGATTGAAATATTTAACAATCCAATGCATTTGACTAATGGTAAGAGTTCGGGATTAATTTGGAGTGTTTAGACACACAACTTTTACCCATTTTGTCCTAAAACAGGCTAAAACCGGGAAAAAATTGATTCGAAGTAGTATACAGCCTTTTTACTGTTTCTTGGGTCAGAATGTGTGACAATCCAATGCATTTGACTAATGGTAAGAGTTCGGGATTAATTTGGAGTGTTTAGACACACAACTTTTACCCATTTTGTCCTAAAACAGGCTAAAACCGGGAAAAAATTGATTCGAAGTAGTATACAGCCTTTTTACTGTTTCTTGGGTCAGAATGTGTGACAATCCAATGCATTTGACTAATGGTAAGAGTTCGGGATTAATTTGGAGTGTTTAGACACACAACTTTTACCCATTTTGTCCTAAAACAGGCTAAAACCGGGAAAAAATTGATTCGAAGTAGTATACAGCCTTTTTACTGTTTCTTGGGTCAGAATGTGTGACAATCCAATGCATTTGACTAATGGTAAGAGTTCGGGATTAATTTGGAGTGTTTAGACACACAACTTTTACCCATTTTGTCCTAAAACAGGCTAAAACCGGGAAAAAATTGATTCGAAGTAGTATACAGCCTTTTTACTGTTTCTTGGGTCAGAATGTGTGACAATCCAATGCATTTGACTAATGGTAAGAGTTCGGGATTAATTTGGAGTGTTTAGACACACAACTTTTACCCATTTTGTCCTAAAACAGGCTAAAACCGGGAAAAAATTGATTCGAAGTAGTATACAGCCTTTTTACTGTTTCTTGGGTCAGAATGTGTGACAATCCAATGCATTTGACTAATGGTAAGAGTTCGGGATTAATTTGGAGTGTTTAGACACACAACTTTTACCCATTTTGTCCTAAAACAGGCTAAAACCGGGAAAAAATTGATTCGAAGTAGTATACAGCCTTTTTACTGTTTCTTGGGTCAGAATGTGTGACAATCCAATGCATTTGACTAATGGTAAGAGTTCGGGATTAATTTGGAGTGTTTAGACACACAACTTTTACCCATTTTGTCCTAAAACAGGCTAAAACCGGGAAAAAATTGATTCGAAGTAGTATACAGCCTTTTTACTGTTTCTTGGGTCAGAATGTGTGACAATCCAATGCATTTGACTAATGGTAAGAGTTCGGGATTAATTTGGAGTGTTTAGACACACAACTTTTACCCATTTTGTCCTAAAACAGGCTAAAACCGGGAAAAAATTGATTCGAAGTAGTATACAGCCTTTTTACTGTTTCTTGGGTCAGAATGTGTGACAATCCAATGCATTTGACTAATGGTAAGAGTTCGGGATTAATTTGGAGTGTTTAGACACACAACTTTTACCCATTTTGTCCTAAAACAGGCTAAAACCGGGAAAAAATTGATTCGAAGTAGTATACAGCCTTTTTACTGTTTCTTGGGTCAGAATGTGTGACAATCCAATGCATTTGACTAATGGTAAGAGTTCGGGATTAATTTGGAGTGTTTAGACACACAACTTTTACCCATTTTGTCCTAAAACAGGCTAAAACCGGGAAAAAATTGATTCGAAGTAGTATACAGCCTTTTTACTGTTTCTTGGGTCAGAATGTGTGACAATCCAATGCATTTGACTAATGGTAAGAGTTCGGGATTAATTTGGAGTGTTTAGACACACAACTTTTACCCATTTTGTCCTAAAACAGGCTAAAACCGGGAAAAAATTGATTCGAAGTAGTATACAGCCTTTTTACTGTTTCTTGGGTCAGAATGTGTGACAATCCAATGCATTTGACTAATGGTAAGAGTTCGGGATTAATTTGGAGTGTTTAGACACACAACTTTTACCCATTTTGTCCTAAAACAGGCTAAAACCGGGAAAAAATTGATTCGAAGTAGTATACAGCCTTTTTACTGTTTCTTGGGTCAGAATGTGTGACAATCCAATGCATTTGACTAATGGTAAGAGTTCGGGATTAATTTGGAGTGTTTAGACACACAACTTTTACCCATTTTGTCCTAAAACAGGCTAAAACCGGGAAAAAATTGATTCGAAGTAGTATACAGCCTTTTTACTGTTTCTTGGGTCAGAATGTGTGACAATCCAATGCATTTGACTAATGGTAAGAGTTCGGGATTAATTTGGAGTGTTTAGACACACAACTTTTACCCATTTTGTCCTAAAACAGGCTAAAACCAAGAGAAAACATTGATTTGAAGCAGTAAAAAGCTATGTTACTCTTTCTAGGATTGAAATATTTAACAATCCAATCATTTGACTAATTATAGGAGTTCGGGTTGAAATTGGAGTGTTTAGACACACAACTTTTACCCATTTTGTCCTAAAACAGGCTAAAACCGAGAAAAAATTGATTCGAAGTAGTATACAGCCTTTTTACTGTTTCTTGGGTCAGAATGTGTGACAATCCAATGCATTTGACTAATTATAAGAGTTCAGGATGAATTTGGAGTGTGTAGACAACACGTAAACCCGTTTTATCCCAAAACAGGCTTAAACCGAGAAAACAGGCTAATACCCAGAGAGAACATTGATTTGAAGCAGTAAAAAGCTATGTTACTCTTTCTAGTGTTGAAATATGTAACAATCNTGTTGAAATATGTAACAATCCAATCATTTGACAAATTATAAGAGTTTGGGTTGAATTTGGAGTGTTTAGA
>NW_010922118.1:0-680 GCF_000633955.1 Camelina sativa
ATACAATCTTAAACACTAAACAAAACAAACAAAATTAATATATATAAATTAAAAAAAAAAATTAATTATAAAAAAATTATCCCGCGGTATACCGCGGGTTAAAATCTAGTTTATATTAACATTTTTCAAGTACATTTTCGTTTATACCCTTTAAGTTTTAATTATTTTTTTTTACAACATTAACCTATAAAACAATTCCATAAATAACATTCAAATACTAAACTTTCTTAAATTGACCAACATTTGTTACATTTAATGCCATAAAATCTTAACAACATCTATACATTCCGACTTTTCCAAAAAAAACTCTACCCATAAAAGTTTTAACCCATTAAATCTCCAAAACTATTTTTATTGATGCTAGAATCTCTCAAATTTAAATGATATACAACAGATTTTCCATAACAAAAGTTTACAATATCCATAATTATATTAACGTTAATAAATTTCCTAAACCGAAAATCCAATTATAAAATGTCACATTAAATATGTTGAAAACCCCCATATAATTTGGTTTATTTTTATTTTTTGAGGAATTACCAAAAAAAATAAAATTCTATTAATTATCATAAACTATATATATTGACATGGAAAAATTATAAACTATATAAGTATGCTAATTTGGTAAAACAATTAACATAATTAAACTTGATAAAAAAACTTATCTTGATTATTTTTTT
>NW_010922118.1:7332-8203 GCF_000633955.1 Camelina sativa
CTTAATTGTGTTGTTTTTTTTTTTTTTTAAATTGTCTTTCATTCTTTTTATCGAATCGTTCGCCGTTGATCTCTAAGATGTTAATCTTGTTTTCTTTCTCCTCCCTTGTTTTCAAGATTTGTGGGATGTTAACAAATTTCACACCTCCATGATGAGATCTATTAATTATGTATGATGCATCAATGAATTTACAGAATTAATCATCTTTGATTTTTTTTAAAAAAGAGGACATTTCCCTTGAGAAAGATTTCAAAAAGGTAACCTCTCTTTAAAATTTCAGCTTTAATTCAAAAAAATAAAGTCATAAAGATAAGCTTATACATTAATCATTAATGAACCCAGATTTTTTTTTTTTTAAACTTAAACCCCAAAAAAAAAATATCAAATAAAAACAAAATTAGTAAAATGAAGAGAATGATAACCCAAGTTTCAAAAAACAGTGTTTCCCGTCGGGTGGATCCATATAAGCTTTAATGGGCCGAATATGGGCCTCTACACAGTTTGGAGATTCAGGTCCAACGCTACACAGTTTGCATCTATAAAGGGAGATTCTAGGGTTTCAGAGAAGCAAGAAGAAACCAAACTGTGGTGGTGGTGGCGGAGAGAAAATATAAGAGTGATTCAGATAGTATTCTATGAGCGTGTTTATGGTCTTTTTTTTTTTTTTTTTTTTTTNTTTTTTTTTTCTTATTATTGCTATCAAAGATTAACACTTTTATTTTCATCGCATCGCATCATGTGTTAATCTTTGTCTTCATGCTTTGCGAAGCCATAGGATAGCTTTTTTTTTATTATTATTATTCATCTAGTGTGTGTTGTTATTCGTACAAATCTTGATCTTGATGAGCTTTGGTGTTTGGTTTAGATAATG
>NW_010922119.1:0-272 GCF_000633955.1 Camelina sativa
GTATATTTTCTTACTGACTATTTACTTTGTTCTTCTCCTTTTTAAAATTTTGGCATTCAAGTTTCAATGTAAGTTCATGTATCCTTGATGGCTTGTATAGGTAACAAGGTTGATACCCGAAGCAAAAGGAACAACGTGCAACCAGAGGTTAGAAAAAGTTAGTGGTACAGAACACGCACACATTCTGCGTATACCATTTAGGACTGAAAAAGGCATTCTTCGCAAGTGGATCTCGAGGTTTGATGTCTGGCCATACCTGGAGACTTTTGCAG
>NW_010922119.1:7228-8202 GCF_000633955.1 Camelina sativa
TTTTTTTTTTTTTTGTATATATTGTAAGGTTTTGGAAGAAGCAAAGAAGCACAAGTCCTCCATTGACACGTCTCAGTTCAAGCTTCAGAAACCTATATCGAAAGACGATTTGATCCGGACCACTCTTCACAACAAGAACAAGAACAAGAAGCGTTGGTTATGGTGCAAGAACGCTTTGTTCTTCTTCAAGTGTCGGAAATGGCCAATCTCACGATGCTCCGGTGGAGACAACAATAATGAGTTTGATGATCGTACCAGCGACGACGTTCACATTGCTAGAGCTAGGAACTTTAGAGCCGGTTCGATATCTGGTCCGGTTTACGTGACGGAGAGCTGGAGCGGTTCGAGCACACCGTACCGAACGATGACTACGACGTCGGCGGTTCATCAGTATTTGAGTCTACGGGAGCTTAATATGGAGCGGCAACAGAGGATCACTACCTCTTCTTCATCTTCTATGTCCGGTCCTATTTACTTGGTCACGTGATTATACATCAATTTGCAGAATTATCCTTTTATTAATTTTTTTATTGGATAAGAAAAAAGAGAATTAATAAGATTTGTTTTTTGGGAGGTGTGGTTATAGTTTATTTGCAAGAAAAAGCTTGGATTTGGTTTGTGGGCCTAACGGGCCCAATTGTTTTATAGGTTACATAAGAGTGTGACTACGCAACTTTTTTTCGACGCAATATGATTGAAAAAGTTCTCTTTTCTATAAATTTTCATGAAGTCTTTTTTACCCAATTGACAAAGCAAATATATACAATCATACATCATTGCTTGCTTGATTGACAAACATAATTGAGACACAATATAAAGATTTCCAATCCGAATATAGATAGAATATACAAAAACTCTTCTTACTAGGCTTTTCTTAACCAAAAGTACCAGCACCAATAACTATATGAGTTTTATTCACGAGAAGGATCATAATGACTACTATCATTAAAAAGGACATGCCAAATCTAAATCTC
>NW_010922120.1:0-275 GCF_000633955.1 Camelina sativa
CGTACCGTACGGACACCGTACCACACTCAATGTCACATGGGCCAAAAAAACGAGACAAGAGGAGTGTGTGTGTGCTCGGCCCATACAAGAGGTCTAGAATCATCTATTCTAGCCGTTGGAGTGAGAAGAGGAAGAAGTCACATGTTCTCTTAAGCCAACGGATGGGTCACTATCACCTTGGTCGCATACACCTCTCTCCTAATGTCACTATCACTTGTTTCTATTCTTGTCTTAGGAAGGTTGCCCTACTTCTAGTGTCTATTTAAAGGTTGTAA
>NW_010922120.1:7347-8197 GCF_000633955.1 Camelina sativa
TACTCCATCACTCAAAAAGGCTACAAGTGTTTTGATCCGGTCAACAACCGCACCTTTGTCTCTCGCGATGTCAAGTTTCTTGAAGACCAAGGCTACTTTGACAAGATGGATTGGGCCGACTTGAGAGATTTGGCGACGCCTACGGATCAGTCAGCGGGTCTCAAGTTCCTCCTCGACCATCTTGGAGTCAACCCCACTCAACCGTCTCAATTGTCCCAGGATTCTACACCTGACTCACGTACCGGCCTGTCATTGCCTCTATCGGAGCCCTTGCCCGAACGGTCCGACATACCGGTTGATGTTGTGGCCCCGGAGCCGGAAGGGGAGAACAGTAGGCTAGATGAACCTGTGGTGGAAGCTGCTGCGTCTAGGGCACCAATATCGACTGAGCCAGCTCCAGAACCACAACCGGTCTCCCAGCCGCGTCGAAGCACACGCGTCCGGTCACATCCATCTACTTGGAAGGACAAACGCGTCTACTACAACAACCAAGCTATGGTGCATCCCATACAAGCTGTCTGTTCTCTTGCGCACCTACCAACTGATCATCAAGTGTTTCTTGGGAAACTAGACGCACAACCGATACCAAACACCTATGAGGAGGCGAAAAAAAGCAAAGAATGGCTTGGAGCGGTAGACGATGAAGTTGACGCCATGATACGTAATCACACGTGGGATGAAGCTGACCTACCATCAGGGAAAAAGGCAGTGAGCTCAAAGTGGGTTTTCACAATCAAACATCTCAGCAATGGAGATATCGAGAGATACAAGGCAAGGTTAGTGGCCCGTGGCTTCACACAAATATACGGCCAGGACTACAAAGACACGTTTGCACCGGTGGCGAAGCTTC
>NW_010922121.1:0-3443 GCF_000633955.1 Camelina sativa
TTCCCCGTAGAAGCATCTTCTATAGATGTCACCCAGTTTGCACTGGGTTTTGTCTGTGATGATGAATATGGTAAGTCGTACTATCTTTATCCACTTGCACAACATTTTTGCTACATAAATTCATAATTGGCGTTTCGAAGAAGAAATTATAATTGCTTTATTTTGCAGGAGGTATAAGGGAAATTGTTCTGGAGATCACTCTCCACAGTTCCCTTGATTCGGCAAACGGAGAACAGAAGTTCCTTTGTGAGGTTTCTCGGCTATCAGTTCTTTCTAAGATTCTTGAGAGCGTGGAAAGGGACATAAATATCACTCAATTTTCTTCTCCAGCATTTAGTGAATCTTCTTCTTCTCTGTCTGGTGCTCTTCTTGAAACATCATTTCGGCAAAACGATGTAATCAGTTCAGGTGGTAGCACAAGTGTTTCAGCAGATTTTGGTTCTCAAAGAGAATTTCCTGCAAACAGCGATTTACAGGAAGAATTTCACTCCCGTTATAAAAACTATATTTTGGAAGACCTACGTGTCTCTGCGTCTGTGAAGAAGCGAGAAAATACCGGTCACCAGTTTAGTCAGGCATGGGTCGGCGGTTGTTCTGTTCTGGGATTCGATATTACCATTTCTCTGTCAGAATTGCAGGTTGGTATAGTTATCATGTTTGGAACACATATGTAAACGGTTTTCAAATTCGCCTTATGTCTACACATTTACTATAGTTGCAAATAGTTATGATTGTTGGCCTATTATGTGCTTTTATGTCAGATGGTACTTTCTATGCTTTCATCATTTGCTGCGTTACCTGGAGGAGAAAGCACACATGCTTCTTTAGAAAGGCCTTCTTCGTTCAACAGCGAATCTGAAAGAAGTTTTGAGTCTGTAGTTCCCGATGGTAAGTAAGTAGGTATATTAATATTTTAGCCATTCTTAAAACTTGTGGTTCTTCTTCTAATGAAAAATTGATATATGTATAGGAGCCATTGTTGCTATTCAAGATACAAACCAACATATGTTCTTCTCAGTGGAAGAAAGGGGGGACAAGTGTGTTGTGACTGGTACCCTTCATTATTCTCTTGTCGGAGAAAGAGCTCTTTTCAGGGTATGTACATACAGTATTAGAATAACAAGAACAGAGAAAGTAAATAGTATTCTGTGGTTTTCAGAATAAAATCAGGCCAGCTACCTTTTTGTCTTGACCTGCTTTTTACTGAGATGGTATCCCCTAAAATTTGAATTCAATGTGCAGGTCAGCTACCACCGCCATCAAGGATGGAATTCATCTACCTTATGGTTTTCCTTGACATCTTTGTATGCTAAAAACAATAAAGGAGAACCATTACGGTTAAACTATCATTCAAGCTCAGACCTTGTGAACGTCTCTGGACTTTACGACAATGCACCAGCACTCTTTCGAGCATCTTTTGGCGAATCCGGAAATTATAAGGGTGACATTGACTGGGAGACCTACCGTAAATTGGTCAAAGATAGATTTTACCTTGTCAACAAGAAGAGTGATTCAGCTGTTGCATTTATTGATGGTTTTCCAGAATTTGTCCGGAAGCCAGGAAGTCCATTCAAGTTTAAAGTGTTTAGTGAAAGTTTGGCGACTCGGAATATTACACCTGCGGTTTCCTCTGAGATCCATGAGTCTGAAACGCAATCTATGATGGACTCTTTCCCCCCTTCTATTACCATCACAATTGATGGGGTATCTCTGACCATTGTCCATGAACTCTCAGAAACAAGGGACAGATTTCCCCTTTTTCGTGGTTCAATCAATATCACTCAGCTCACTGTACAAATGCTATCTTCTAAGGCCAGGATTATGAGCACATTAAACATACTAGTGCTGTACTTTGATGCTCAAACAAACCAATGGTAAGAAAAATTCTTTCCCTGAGTTCTTAAGATGTGTATGCTATCCCTGATTATGCATCTTTCTCGCCTATATAGAATTCCATACAGCAACTGTTTATTTTTTCTTCCTATTACTCTGGTGGAATAGGCGAGAATTAATTCATCCAGTTGAAGTTAGTGCCTTCTACCGTTCAACTTTTCAGACTAAGGATCTTAGAAATACTATGCACAAAGTACCTACCCATATTTATTGCAGAGTTGAAAGGGTACGTAAAGTTTTTTAATTAGTTATTCATGAAGTCTTAGGGCTATATAACTCGTACTCGTTACATATTTTTCCCTCGCATGTGCAGTTGGAGGTCTTTGTAACCGAGCTGTCGTTAGATATGCTCCTTTTTGTGCTTGGAAAACTGGAGTTTGCTGGTCCATTTTCTTGGAGAACCTCCTCTATTCTTTCCAATTGTTGCAAGGTTATCATTTCCTTGAGTTCTGTTCAATGGTTTTATAATTTTCATACTTTTTTCTGTGATATACACCTGTACTATTAAGAAAACATGATTTTTTTTTTTTGGCTTTTTCAGGTAGAAAACCTCTCTGGCCTTGACCTTATTTGTCGTTTCAATGAGAAGCAGACTGCCACAGTTGGTAGGAAGCAGACTGCTTCGATTTTTCTTCGGTAACTTCGTGGTCCCTTAATGCCTTGTTTTATTCTGCAACAAGAAGATGCATGTGTTCATGCTTCGAGATGAATGCTGACAGTCTTTGGCACTCTATTGAGTAGATTGCTAAAATAGTTTTATTTCCTATGTTCCCGATTAGTATATTGCAACAAGAAAAGTACTAAAGTAAGAATAATCCTTTGAATTAATTGCGAATGGAGAAAGACGTTCACTACTGTCTAGTTAATTTGCATATATAAGTAGGTGGCAGATCCTTAATAATGTGTAATATCTTTTTAAGGCATTCAATGAACAATCAACCAGAAGCTTCTCCAGTGGCTGCGGTCCAGCTATCTTCTGGAAAGTTCCTAACCTCTTCCATCAACGTTTCTTTGTTAGAAGCAAGAACACTAGCTTGGAGAACAAGGATAGTATCACTTCTAGGTACTTTGACTTCAAACCTTCTATCTGTTCATGCATTCACCACCTGAATAAGCATAAGTTGTAGCTACTGCTGAATTTTATATATGTTTTATAGATTCGAGGAGTCATCCTGGACCGTTTGTTGTTGTTGATATTAAGAAAGGATTTGAGGTATGTCATAGCTGATTCTCAAGGTTTTCTATAATATCATCAAATATCGACCAGTGGGCTTGACGATGCAACTTTTACCTTAACTTTTGCATTTGTTACACCTCGTAGGATGGTTTATCAATCTCAGTTTCTCCTTTGACAAGGATTCATAACGAGACCAGTCTTCCAATGGAGATACGTTTTCAACGATCTAAACAGAAGAGAGACGATTTTGCTTCTGTACCTCTGAAGCCTGGTGGTTCAATTGATGATTCAGTCGGAGCATTTAATGCCATAAGCTTATCAGGAGATTTGAAGAAGGCATTGACATCCTTAGCTGTTGGTATGTTTGGATAGT
>NW_010922121.1:7515-8189 GCF_000633955.1 Camelina sativa
ACTATTTCTCTTCTTTTCAATTAGATTACTGCCAATTTTCTTCCTGGGAGTTCATATTCGAGCTATAATTCATCTCAAGAAACTCTGAGGTCATTGCTGCATAGTGTGGTTAAGGTGTGGGAATCAGAATTTCGTTTCATTTTCTTAATTTTGCTGTTTTGCATATACATGCACATCATTTCTTATGAGCTAATGCTTGTCTGGTACTTCGTTTTCTGTAGGTTCCAGAGATTAAAAATATGGTTGTAGAGCTAAATGGTGTACTGGTCACTCATGCTTTGATAACAGTGCGTGAGCTACTTCTCCGATGTGTAAAACATTACTCATGGTACCATCTTTTGCTTTTATGCTAAAACTTCCAAGTAAGCTGCCTTGTGTTTTTGGATATTATGAACTTGCATAATTGCTCCCTAGGTATGCAATGAGAGCAATCTACATTGCAAAGGGCAGTCCGTTGCTTCCGCCAGCTTTTGCATCCATGTTCGATGATTTTGCATCATCCTCTCTTGATGCCTTTTTTGATCCCTCTCGAGGCTTGGTCAATGTCCCTGGTTTGACAGTGGGTAAGTGATGGATATTATTCTATATGGATCAAGTCCCAGTTGAGTTGGGATTATAATTTTTGCGTATATCTGTTGTAGGCACCTTCAAACTCCTCAGCAAATTTATTGACA
>NW_010922122.1:0-287 GCF_000633955.1 Camelina sativa
TAGGCTCCAGTTGTGCCGCATGTGGCGGGGTGCAGCCGAGGGCTGCGAATGTTGTGGACTTTCCATCTTATGTTAAGAGGATGGAGCGGTTGTAGAGGACTGGTATGAGATTATTCTCAAGAGGTATCAGACCTAGAGAGGCGGATAGGTGGACATATGCAGTTGGAGCAGATATTTCTCTGTTTGGGGGTTAATCCAGTTGGATATTAGAAGTTTAGTGGGCAGGTGTAACATTGCAATGTTATACTCGGACCACAGGAGGTACTTTGTGTCGAGAGATGTTTATA
>NW_010922122.1:2383-3550 GCF_000633955.1 Camelina sativa
GATGTATCTGTCATCATTTTCATCGACGATATACTGGGTTATTCTAATAGTCCTGAAGAGCATGCAGTGCATTTGAGGGCAGTTATGGAAAAGCTGCGGGAGCAGAAGTTGTTTGCTAAGTTGAGCAAGTGTAGTTTCTGGCAGCGTGAGATGGGTTTCTGGGTCACATTGTTTCTGCAGAGGGGGTTTCTGTAGATCCGGAGAAGATTCAGGCTATCAGGGATTGGCCTAGACTGCAGAATGTCACGGAGTTCAGGAGTTTCCTTGGTTTGGCAGGTTACTACAGGAGCAGGAGATGAAGTCTCTAGTAGGAGAGATCAGTGCGTTGAGCTTGTGTGTGGTTTCTCGAGAACCGTTGGGTTTGGAGGCGGCTGACAGAGCGGATCTTCTGAGCAGGGTGCGGTTGGCGCAGGAGAAGGATTTGGGGATGGTGAATGTCTCTAAGGATATTGATTCAGAGTATCAGATCTCATCTGATGGTACTATCTTGGTGCGCGGTCAGATTTGTGTGCCCAAGGATGAGGATTTGAGATAGGAGATCTTGAAGGAGGCTCATGCGAGCATTTTTTTCTATTCATCCAGGAGCGACTAAGATGTACCGTGATCTCAAGAGGTACTATCATTAGGTCGGGATGAAGAACGTTGTAGCTAGTTGGGTCGCGAGGTGCGATGTGCGTCAGCTGGTGAAGGCTGAGCATCAGGTTCTAAGCGGATTACTAAAGAGTCTATCCATTCCAGAGGGGAAGTTGGATATGATCACGATGGATTTTGTGGTAGGATTGCCAGTTTCACGGACCTTTATTGCTATTTGGGTCATTGTGGACCGGTTGACTAAGTCAGCACATTTTCTGGCCATTAAGAAGACTGATGGAGCAGCGGTCTTGGCTAAGAAGTATGTGAGGGAGATAGTCAGATTTCATGGGGTGTCAGCGGGTATTGTGTCTGACCGAGATTCTAAGTTCACTTCGGTGTTCTGGAAGGCATTTCAGGCAAAGATGGGCACTAAGGTGCATATGAGTACAGCTTATCATCCCCAGACAGATGGACAGTCTGAGAGGACGATCCAGACGCTGGAGGATCTGCTGAGGATGTGTGTGTTGGATTGGGGTGGTCACTGGACAGATCACCTGAACCTGGTAGAGTTTGCTTACAACAACAGTTATCAGG
>NW_010922122.1:6985-8183 GCF_000633955.1 Camelina sativa
GAACCAAGAGACCCATTTTGGGAAAGAAGTGATAGGATGGCCGCCCTAAGGAGAACGAACCGAGAACGTATAAGGTTCGAGGAAGGAGAAAGTAGTACTAAGAGACCGAGGGTTTCGTACCAGGAATTTCAGGCGAGGGAACAGCCAGTGACTACACAGCCAAGAGGGCGATTGAGGACGAGAGCCACTGCTAGGAAGAGAGTAGTGTACCCCCACCAAGTCGACAGGAGGAATCTAGCCTATTGCGATCTGTGTGAGGGAGTTGGACATTGGACCAGGCACTGTTGGAGACCAGAGCTGAGGCGGATGTGTGATCCGACTAATGTGGAGTGCGAGTGGTGCGGAATGCGAGGGCACTTTGCCTATCGCTGCCCAAACCCAGACCTTATGAGATACACGAGGCCGTGTGATGTTTGTGGGATGCCGGGACATTTGAATGGCCATTGTTGGAGGACGAGACCGCGACATTTACCGATCCCCGAGCATGTTGTGTGTACCGAGTGTGGGACGGGAGGACACTTTGCTGATAGCTGTCCGGACCGAGTTGTGCGAGAAGAGGGGAATACATCGAGCCAACTTGTGCATACGGGAAGGAACCCGTTAGACCGAGCTACCCGAGTCGAAGAGAGCCCAACGAATCAAGATAGAACCTCATTGTCTGCTGCCTCTACCTCAACCGCATCTCCCGCAGAACCGCGACCTGATGAGCCAGCTAGGGAGTGCGAGAGCACTTGTGAAATGTGTACTAGGCTCAGGAACCCGTAGACTGGCTGTGAGTAAGGGAAGTTTTTGGGTGTTGTGTAAGGGTTGGATAATTTTCTTTTTGTTGTAAGTTCTAGACTTGACCTCGTTGTATTAGTCTAGGATCCGAACCCTTAGGTTTGTCGGCTAAGTAAAGTAGAACCTTGTTGTCTTGTGTAAAAGTACTTGTGTTCTTTAGCCGTATTTGTGTTGTTTGAGGTACTATTTAACTCTTTGCTAATCTTGGCTTGTTTAATTACTTGCTTGATTGTTGCTTGAGTTTTATAGATTGCATGGTTAATTATTTTACATAATTAGCTTGCATTGTTCAGCGTGATCGATGAGGATTCACATTAGTCACCGCAAAGCGCGATCAGACAAAAGAGAAGAAGANAGTGACTACACAGCCAAGAGGGCGATTGAGGACGAGAGCCACTGCTAGGAAGAGAGTAGTGTA
>NW_010922123.1:0-8172 GCF_000633955.1 Camelina sativa
CTTCTGTTACCTTGTAAAACATATTGTCTAGATTCATAATTTCATTAGTATAGTACAAAAATCAGGTTTTAGAATTCATTTATTGATTGGATGAATTTGAGTCGGTCTGATTTTTTTCTCACATATCTTATTTTAAAATCATCAAAATCTGATGGAAAATTCAACATATAGATATTGTAAGTTTAAATATAGTTAATTAAAATAAACATTTACATGTAAGTTAAAATAAATTAGAAATGAAGTTATGTCAGAAAAATAAATTGAATGTATGTATTGTTGATATCAATTTTTCTGATTTTGTCTTCCCTTCCATGATCTATACCAATTGACATGTTGAAGAGTTCATTTTTTTGACAATTAAAAGAACATAATGAATAAGAATAGAAAAGGACAGAGAAATAACTCATCATCATAGAAGTATAACACATTTTAAGCATTCATATAAAGTTACTAATCCACAAGATGTTAGGAGGCTAATTGAAGAAAATCAAACCGTAGCAACATATTGTGGAGTTAAAAAGAAAATCCAATATTAAGATTGAGTTAAAAATATATAAAGTTGTAAAACCACTCGCAAAAAGATAAATATTTGTCAATTATTTTTCTTTACGATTGAGACTAAAACATAATTTCATTTATTTATTTTCATGTTTACTGAGTTTTGATAATAATTTTCATGTTTGTAAACTATTTTCAATACTCAGTTTTGGTCTAATATATGGTCTCTACACAAACTTCATGTGTACTAAGACTATCTCCAAAATATATTCTATTTTTTTACTCTAAAATAGAGCATAGTTTTTTCAATGTATCAATCTATTGTATACTCTAAAATAGAGTAAGTGTAAAAAATTAAAGTTGCATAGAGAATAATCCTACCATTTATTATATTTAGAATAAGATATAGAGTAGGGTTAGAGCAAATGTTACTCTATAACAGAGTATTGACTTTAAAATAGAGTGGGGTTGAAGATGCTCTAAGAACCTAACAATTTATCACAAAACAATAAAATCCAAAACAACAAAACTTTGAGAGATTTAATTACTTCAATCAAAAAAAATTTCGATATGTTTTGTTTATTTTATTTTGCGTCCAAACATTAAGAACCATATATAAAGCCTTTATAATAAAGAAACACATATTAAATTTTTTTTAAAAAAAAACATTTCAAAAATATATTTAATAAAAATAAAATAAAATATATCTCGTTTGAATGGTCTCAATGGTCTCTGAATATCAATGTCTAAATAATTACAACCGGTCCCATACTGTCTCTTGGGACGACTCTTGTGTATGTATTTTGTTGAGTCAACCGTAGATTGTTACAAACATAAAAAAAGTGATCCACGAGGAAAAAAAACAAAGACAAATGGACGAAGTCAACATCGAGAAAACTTTAGCAGCCACTGTCGAAGACAATTAAGTAAAGACAAATGCGAAGACTCTTAGCTGTTTCACAAATATCATTTTCTCTTAAAAACCAAGCCTACGGAGAGAGCAAAGAAAGTTTAGGACTGGATTAATGAGGATCGTGAAACTACGTGTTTTATCTTCTAGTACTCTTCTTTTATTTCTTGTCCCATAAGGAAGTAAAAAAGGGTTCTATCTTATTCTCCCAAAGTCTCCGAGCTTAGCAGAACTATGGTCAATAGTAAAATTTCAAATCATCAAAACCGCCATGAAGGTTATATCCACAAGGAGTCAAGGACGACAACTCTATTGATAATTACATTAGATTTGATATGGTTTCTCTTGCACATGTTTATTCTATCTTTAGACAGTTGATTTATATTTTATAGAACAATTCAAGTTGGTGTCACTCGTATAGTTAAACAATTTAAGTTCGGATACCTAGCAAAGTAGAATTTAAGTAAAAAAATGGTGGTTTTGAGTGGTATATAAGATTATTAAACAGTACTTTCGTAAACCGAGATTTTCCAAAACAAAAGAGTAAACATTACTGGTTAATTAGCATAGGTAGGGAAGGAAACAATTCTTCTCCATTTCTTAAGAAATACAGTACAAACCGAACCAACAGCAACACATTCAATCTCTTGGCTCTTTTAAAAAAAATTTGTTTGTGTATTAGTTAATCAATAATTTTTTTAAATAATAATAGATTGTATGTTAAATATTATTGAAAGTTTTGAATATTCTCTTACTTGGATTCAAGGATAGTGAATGTCACAACTTGATTCTCTGAAATGTAGCCATTTGGAGTTTTTGACGTTCAAGGAAATCAATTGTCTGAGTCTCATTTACATGTAACACCATTCCTATGACATCTAACATAAAAATAATTCCAATACACAAAAGAAAAAAAAACAAAGTCATCATCTTTTAAGTAAAATATCATCACAGAAGGACGGATTTATTAAAATTACTTGAATATAAAAACTTACCTACACAACATTTCTTCTCGTCAGGCGTGGAATTCTGCATTTTCAATGCATCAAATAGAAGAATAAAATTGCCAGTACTTCGCAGATATATTGGAATCATCTTTATTTTTTCCTGAATCAGGATCTCAAATGGATTGTTTGAGTTTCTGAATGATTGTTGACCTTCAATCACCAAAAATTCAGAAATCTCGTACGAGTCTCCTTCCTTGATGTTTCCATAGTAACCTTCTACATAAAGATCCGCATCTATCCTATTTCCCTAGAATAGAAGCACAATATACCATTTTTATTTATTTATTTTTGTTTGTACTTCTCATTTGATATTTCAAATAATTACGGTTAAATGGGAAGAGGAAGAAGAATTACCTTCTCGTCTACCAAAATCAAACTTTGATAAAAAGTTTGTCCTTGAATAAAATGAGGTGGTCATTCTCTAAAATTTTTTACAGCAATTCTCGGATTACGTAACGTAGGATTCAGATCTTTTACATACAACACCATTCTTTTTGGTTTCTATTTTTTTGTGTATTTAGAAGCAAGAAGAAGTTTCAAAGAGAACTTTCGAATATTACAATCATTTACATGTAGTTCGTATATTTATAGACCAAAGAAGATAAGAATTTTAAAAATCAGATTTCTAGATTTGTGTGGTTTGTATAAAAACTCGTGGTCTACACAGGGAAAGCTGCATGAGACTCTGTTTGATAATAATGAACAATGTTTCTGTGTTTTTTAAATTCTTTCTTTAAAAAATTTTAACTGGACGGTTGAAACTCTAAATTTTGAATTACAATTCTATCTTTGGATTTTTTAACTTGCATGCTCACATCTTTTTATTATCATGCATTGGGCTATCGTATTTTTGTTACGAATTTTGTTGAAACTTTATTGGAAACTACAAAGTCTTTATCTTTTCATTTTTTGTAAGTATTTTATATGTTGATATTTTTCTCAAAGTATTTTTAAAAGGATAATCTTATGGTTCATTTAATCATAAACCGATATCTCTGTAAATTAAAACTGTTATTTATTTTAAAACAAATAATTATAATCCATGTATTATATAAATATAAAATAATTAAAACCCCCTAAATTCCCAATAAGCTAAAACACAAGAAGGAAGTTTGTCTTCTATTTGCGAGTCCTCTTCCTTGGTCTCCTATAAATTAGTTAATACATGAAAATAAGTTTATAAACGAATTTCTAGAATGTTTACATTAATTATATATAGGATGAACATAAATGAGAATCTTACAATTCCATCATTATTTGCGTACAAATAGTAGAAGATATACTTCTTGTTCATGTAAAGTTATAATAAGAATAATTCTTTTAATAACTGATTACAAAACAGAGCAATTAATACCATCGAATTGAATGGATACCTTGGAAAACTTCAGTAACACCCCATCGAATAACACAAATTAAGCGATCACCTCGGAAAGATTTATAAGTGTTGTAGAATTTTGCAGCCGATGTTTTGAATAATTCACACCTTAATAGGGTACCACTAAAACAACAAGAATTAAAAATTTATGTTTCAATATAATTCAAGATTATACTTATATATAAGTATATATATATATATATAGATATATATATATATATATATTTATGAGTATTATGATTTACCTGAAATCACGAAGATCAAAAGAGATTTTGTGGTTAATTGAGTAATCCTCTGCTTTCTTAGATATTTCACGAATTTGTTCTGTACTTTGTATCTCATCGTCCTCTTCATCCTCCTCCAAATCTTGGTCATATTTTTCCTCATTAGGATTATCATTTTCACTATAATCCTCGACAGATTCATCATCTGATTGGCACTCGCTCTCTTCATCAGTTTCTTCCTCAGTATCATCATCTTCTTCATCTGTTATATCATAACAAACATCATCTTCTTCATCGTTTCCTTCTTGTACATAATCCTCATCGGTATTATCTCAAACATCACTGTCATCATCAGATTCTTCAAAGACCGTACCATCTGATTCTGAGTGATCATGGTAAGAAGTGTTTTTCTTGTTGTCTGAACCAAATCCAGTACAATACTTAAACAACATACGGATATTATCAGTTTGTGATACGTCCACATGTTTCTAATGGTTTTCCGACTTCTTGTTTTCCTCTTTTTGTTGTAAACTACCGAAATTACAACTGAATTCCCCAACATTGACAACCTCACCGATAACATCTGTATAAAAATTAAAGTTATCTCAAATCAAAATATTTATTAATAATAATAAACGTACGAAAATTTGTTATAACAGTTATACCTTCAAATAAATGTAAAAAAAAAAATAACGAAAATAATTTCTCACCCACTAAGTAATCTTCACATTGGGTACCATCATTAATGAGTTTGAAATCGACGAAATCATAGAAAAATTCCCTACAACAATTGGATTCTCTTTGATCTTGGTTTTATACAAAATAAGAATTTTGTAACGATGTGTGGTAGTTAAGCATGAACCATATTGATCAACAACTTTAAAGTCTTCAAAGTCAAACCAATCACCGACGTTAAACTTGGAGACAAAATGATCATGAACATCTCCACGATGAACATTGGACATTTACACCCTAATAAATCATAGAATCTATNAATTCCCTACAACAATTGGATTCTCTTTGATCTTGGTTTTATACAAAATAAGAATTTTGTAACGATGTGTGGTAGTTAAGCATGAACCATATTGATCAACAACTTTAAAGTCTTCAAAGTCAAACCAATCACCGACGTTAAACTTGGAGACAAAATGATCATGAACATCTCCACGATGAACATTGGACATTTACACCCTAATAAATCATAGAATCTATTATTGTTATATGTCAAAACAATGTACTCAATGATTAAAATTTATAACTTTCAGGTACATGCATATACGCTTTATTTTTGTAATCTATAATAAATTTATGATTAGAACAAACTACATACCTTAATATCAGATAAAACCATCTCCAAACTTGGACATTTTTCTTCCCACAAACACAAGACCTTCACAGGAATCCTCCATTTATATTTTGAAGGATTCAGACGCGAAACATCATCGGAAAGACTATACCTAACCATAGTTTTTTGTTTCGGTTTTCTTGTTTGATTTGGATTGAAAGTCTAAAGAGTCGAATATATATGTATATATATATATATATATTAATATATATAATATACATATTATCTTTTGCAAGTGATATATACGAATTTATCTTTAGCAATTCATTAAAATATTTTGTATAGATTTCTAGAAGTAATTATTCTTAACACTTCCTTTTATCCTAACGATAATAGTAGACTTTAATGTTTATCATTACGACTTTAAATGCGTATATTATATTTTCTATATTTTACATTTATCGTGATAATATACCATATATATTCTGTTTTGTTTTGAATATAGAAAACTTCTTAAGTTTTATTTACCCTACTTTTAATAATTTAAATTTAATATATTATTTAATTTCATCATAATCATTGTAAATCTTTTATTAAATTTACAATTTTATATTAACTTAACAATCATACTGATTCGCTAAAACTATCTTCTACTTCATACCGATATGCTAATATTTGATTTTTAAAATAATTATAATCAATAATCTGCAAAAAATTCTAAAATAATATATATAACATTTTTAAAATCAAAAATCTATAATCGATAATATATATAACATTTTCAGAAAAAAAATACTGGTAATTATTTCGATTGTCTCTCATTCATGTGGACAATTTCGGCATTTAAAATATACAATATCATAACTTATTGAAATTAACATATTGATCAAGAACTTCAAAATATGGTAAAACTGTATTTCAAGAAGCACTTATATCATTGTTTACATGTTTCATCTATTTATAGATCGAGATTATAAAGTACCATAAATGCTAAAATTTCAAATAAATAAATAAATTAAATTTTACAAAAATAGATATTTCATAGAATATTCATCCATCTAAAAAATATCCAAAAAGCAGTAATTATAAGATTTCGGAACATTCATTCTACTCTTCTTTAAATATATTTCCTCTCCGTTCTTCATGCCAGAATATTTGCTACGACACCAATCATTTCATCTTCCATATCCAATCTATTTTAAAAATAATAAAAATGTTATTTATTAGATTTAATAAATGTAAATTAGAATATATTTTAGATAATTACCGTGTATCTTAAATGAAAAGGAAATGACATAGCTTCTCTGCAATTAATAACAAACGTTAGTACCACAATTATATAAAAGATTTAGGGTTAGGTTACTTTAATCCTGTGAACATACCAAAACTAAAGAATTACAAAGAAACGCTAGTTTTTTATAAACAACAGATTCTTTCATGTCTCTTGGATGATAAGTTTTTTTTTTTCTGAATTTTTATGGTCAAAATGGATGAGTTCAGGTAATGACTTGTGTTCTGATTATTATCAGTAATTTTCTAGTTCTGTTTATCTCCAATAATGAGAGGATTTGAAACTTGTGCAGGTGAGCTGGTGCAAGTTTGAGGTTACTATTGTTGACTCTCCCAAGGATATCACTGTTTTAGTTTCGGAGGACAAGGTGGTTCATGCTCCTGCTGTCGTTATAGCCATAAAATTTAAAGACTATATATGGTCAATGAAAAGCAGAACATAAGTGAAATCCTTTCTGCATCTATTCTCTGCTTTCACAACGCCAAGGTTGGTTTACAACATTTAAACAAAGCTTCTTTGCCGTTTTTTCTCTTTGTGAAGAATATGGATAGTTTGATCATGACACTACCAATCACCAGTATGTGTTCGTATCATGTGGTTTTTATATGACTGCTCATTTTTGGACGATTGTTTCTTGCTCAAAAGACTTTCTTAGCTCTACATTAATAGCTTGACATATGATGTGCGTGCTCCTGATTTTTCAGATTGATGTTCCAATGCCAGCTCCAGAAAGAAAGAGATATGGTGGTATTCTGAGTCATTTTACCGTTGTTAGGAATCTAGAAGGAACTGGTTACCCAAATTGGTTGGAAAAAAAGAAGTGGCTGACAGAAATTTAAAGAATGGCTGCAGTGTTTTAAGTATTGAAAACAGGTGTGTTGCATCTCTGTTACTGAAAGGATGTGCTTATGACCCATATATATCTTTGGCAATCATGTTGCTTCGTTCAACATTTTTTTCCTTTTCGTACTGCAGTGAAAGAGCATTGTTGTGGGACATAATATATCAGGTTTTGATCTGGACATAATAGCAAAATCTCTTTTTACCATTAAGTAAAATGGTAGTGTCATTACAGGTTTTTTCTTTTTACCATTACCTGGACAATGTGCTATTTGACTCATATCAGTTTTGTAAAGCCCTTGTCTAAAATGTTTGAAAATTTATACAAAATAAATTGTACTTCTTAAAATTATAATTTTCAGGACCCAAAATTAAAATCTACCATTGGAGACATACAATTTTACAGTTTCTTAAAAAACATTTTAACCAAACAGTTTTCAAAATTTAATCTCCTCCCATTGAAGATGCTCTTATTTAATTTTTTTTTTTTTTTTTGAACAAAAAGGATCCTTTATAAGAGTAGTAAAGGATCACACTCTTTTTAGATGGATTTTGTACGAGGATAATGAATGCTAAGAACCGAACACCACAAGTTGGATTGGTCGTAATAAATAATCTACTGCCCACCATCTGGTACGAGTCTGTGCGAGGTTCAACAATGGTGAGTGATAACGGACCAAACAACGTGTCAGTGATCAATTAGTATTAATGCTAATGGATCAATGCATGCAAAAAAAATTAA
>NW_010922124.1:0-159 GCF_000633955.1 Camelina sativa
ATGAAAAGGTGCGCGCCGCTAGGAAGGAGGCCTCGCTTGCTCAGGACACGCGTGTTCAGGCTCAGCGATCAAGCAAAGAAAACGCAGCGATGGTCAAGGAGCTCACGGCTTCACTCAAGCAATCTGAGCGCAAGTTCACCTCCGAGACGGAGCGACTCA
>NW_010922124.1:7284-8169 GCF_000633955.1 Camelina sativa
GCTAATACAGTCTCGAGTTCCGGGGCTCCGCTCGTTGCTCTATGCATCTGAGTCGTAAGCGTCTGCAGCTGGGCTTGCATCTGCTGAAGTTCTTGCCGTAGCGCATGATTCTCAGCGTTCTCGGAGCGACTTGGATCAGCACGCTGATCTGCGGAGACCTGGCTGGCCTGAAAATGTACCCTTGGCTGCTCTCCATTGGGTCCGACGATGATCGACGAGAGACGAGGCCTTCCATTAGTGTTGTGTTCAGCTCTTGGTATGTTAGCGGCGTAATGGTTGGCTTGCGGAGCATGGTGGTCAGCTCGCGGAGCATAGAGGTCAGCTCGTGGAGCGTTGAGGTCAGCTCGTGGAGCGCGGAAGTCAGCTCGCGGAGCATTGAGGCCAGCTCGTGGAGCGTCGAGGTCAGCTCGCGGAACGGGGAGGCTAGCTCGTGGAGCGTTGAGGTCAGCTCGCGGAGTGCGTGGTGCCAACGCGTCCTCCTCCTGTTGCCGATGATGTCTTGCATGGTCATTCCGTCCTTGTGATTCTATCTGCGCCGCTTGACCGCTCATCTTATCCAAGGTTCTTCGTACAGCTTCGTCAAGCGCGGCTTGACTGATTTTTACGTGTCTGGATGATCGACGGGGGTAAATGTCGCGCGTAGTGCCCATATCTTCACGGCCATTTGGAGCGTCTTCAACAGTTACTCGATCAGGAAGGATTCCCCCATTGGTTCCGCCATTTGTCGGAGCGACCCGCTCAACGTCTGCGGCTTCGCGGTCGGTTGGATTGACTCCATTGGTTTCACGAGCAAGTGACGTAGCGCCTTCGGCTACGCCATTGGTGGGAGCGACATGCGGTAGCGCCTATGGCTGCGCGGTCAGTGAGCGTTGCGTCCTCGCCCGT
>NW_010922125.1:0-460 GCF_000633955.1 Camelina sativa
AATGAGGGGGAGCTAAAGATGATTGACTTGGCACTCAATGGAATCATCTTTCAAGCAAAAAATGGTACCATCATTCTTGGGAGCACTGTGGAGACTGACCTAGAAATGGTGCTCATTGACCACATGATTTACTTGAGAAGTTGGGTAGGCAAGTTGGAGAACAAAGGATCAAGAGGAGCACTAACCATTGGAGGCATCATTACTCCAATCCTACAAGCTGCTAAGGTTCCACTTAGAGGAGAAAGGGTTTCACCAAGATGGATTGACTCTAGCTACCTCACCTCTACTCTCATCCTAGCCAAGGAGATGCATCAAGGGAATCACATTTTCAACTTTGAACTTCCAACACTTGGGAAAAAGCAACTGATTTTGCCTAACCAAGAGCTCACCACCATTCAAGAAGGAGCCAACATTGACTTTTGGCCAGCTGAGGAGCATTTGTTTGATGGGATAGTTCAAC
>NW_010922125.1:4482-5204 GCF_000633955.1 Camelina sativa
AGAACTTGTGTTTATGATTTGTGATTGTCTTGTTTCATTCCTGTTTCATTTCCATTGCATTCACTTAGTTTTCTGTTCATTACTTGTCTTGCATTAGTTCATCAGCATAGTGTCTATTTCTGTTCTAGTTTCATTATAGCTTTAATTTGTCTGTTCTGTTTGCATTTAGTATCTTGTTCTAGTTGGTTTTACTTTCTGCATTTCATATCTCATTATAGGATTGTTAGTGACAAACAATCTTTACAATTGGCTTGACTTAGACTCATATGCACATCTTGATTGTTCACAAACACTCAGATTGGATTGACCTCTTATACTACAATTGCATAAGGGGAATTGAAACACCCTGACATCTATTCATTCCATACATCATCATTCCATTCATCATTCACCCAACCACAAAAAGAGTCAGTTTCAACAAGGAAGGTCTTGAGGAGGGATTCATGGGCTGGACTAATGATTGAGGTCATCTAACTTGGTCAACAAATCTCAATCAACTTGAGCTAATCTCTAGACAATGATCTCCTAGAACATGTTAATCCACTCTCATGGCAAAAACAATCAAGCTCATATATTTCTAGACTTGTTCTCACAAAGCAAAGAACTTATACAAGCAAGCATTAAGCAATAAATCATTTATGTCAAAAATCAAACAAGACATCTAACCTCTTAGCATGCCTAATGATAATCTCTAGATCTAGCCTTATCTTGCAACCTAGACA
>NW_010922125.1:7365-8165 GCF_000633955.1 Camelina sativa
AACCATCTTTAAACAATATCATACTTCCCATTCTTTCACTAGACTTTGATTTTACTTAAACACATTCCTTCCTAAAGACTCTAACCTTTTATTTCTCTTTTCCTCTTTTCTTTTCTTTCTTTTTCAAACAACCAAGTCTCAAACCCAACAATGAAATCACCTAGTCCTATCTAGTTTGGAAAATGCATACTAGAACTACACAAGGCATTATTCTTGTCAGTTCAAACCTAACACTTTCTACCAAGCTCAATCCCAAAATAGGCCTTACACACTCAAGAATAAACATGGCTTGAAAGAAGGGTTGGTTAAGGGGTAGGGAAACTGATTTTAATGTCAATCAGCTACTTGGATCAACAAGTGTGGTAAAAGGAAAAAGATGATCCAAATATGTATATGGTATCCATGAGTTTAAAGCAATGCACAAGTTGATAATTGAAAGTCAATATTAGGTTCTTATAAAGAGGAAATGGCATCAAATCACAAAATGCTTCAATTTAGACCAAGTGCAATGCATGAATTCAAGGCTTGGTTCATTCTTATGCTTCTAACTACTCAACTAGCATCAAAGTACTATTAACTTGGGCATTGATCCTAGTTTAGTGAATTAAGCAAGCTAACAAGGCAAAACTCATCATAGATCCCTAATGTAAATATTAAACAGTCCTACATGAAACATGCTAAACAATATCCTAATATGCAATGCAAACTACATGAACACTCTTCTTTTATAAAGATTTTTGCAAAAAAAAATTTAAATTTTTAGGGTTTTTCTATGCCTTAGATGCAATGCAAATACTAAC
>NW_010922126.1:0-3661 GCF_000633955.1 Camelina sativa
AGGAAGTCGGACCTAGAGGCTCTCATCAAGTCTATTGCCGCTCTAAAAGACTCCGGTATCAATTTCTTTGCTTCAAAACATAGTACCTCTCTTGTTGTAGACTCGGGTGCTTCTCATCATATGATTAGTAACCCTAGTCTTATAGACAACATAAAACCAGCACTAGGTAATGTTATCATTGCTAATGGAGATAGAGTTCTGGTTAAAGGAATAGGAGAACTGAAGTTATTTGATAAAAGCTCTAAAGCTCTCTTTATGCCTTCTTTTACCTCGAATCTTTTATCTGTAAAGAAAGCTACTACTGATTTGAATTGTCATGTGATTTTTGGACCTAACAGTGTACATTTTCAGGATATATTGAGAGTGGAAAGGTTCTTGGAGAAGGAGATGGTAGAGGAGATCTTTATGTCTTAGAGAAAGCTCCATTCCCTTCTAATGCGTTTTCTTTTTCTTCGAATTTCAGTAATAATTTAAGTGATGTTTGGCATGCTAGACTAGGCCATCCTCATTCTCGTGCGTTTGAATTAATGGTTCCTAATGTTTCGTTTGATAACTCCTCTTGTGAGTCTTGTATTCTTGGTAAACATTGCAAGACTGTTTTTCCTAAATCTAGTACCATCTATGAAAATTGCTTTGATTTAGTGCATTCTGATGTTTGGACATCTCCATGTCTTTCTAGGGATAACAACAAGTATTTCGTGACCTTCATTGATGAGAAATCTAAATATACTTGGATAACCTTGTTACCTTCTAAAGATAAAGTCTTTGATGCCTTTGTCAATTTTGAAAATCATGTTACTAATCAGTTTAATGCAAAGATAAAGGTACTACGATCGGATAATGGAGGTGAATACACAAGCCACAAACTCAAAGAGCACCTAGCTAAGCATGGGATTCTCCAACAGACAAGTTGTCCATATACGCCTCAACAAAATGGAGTGGCTGAGAGGAAGAATCGACACTTAATGGAGGTGGCTCGGTCGATGATGTTTCATTTAAATGTTCCCAAGCGGTTTTGGGGAGATGCGGTCATGACAGCATGCTACTTGATAAACAGGACACCAACAAAAGTCTTAAATGACACATCACCACATGAGGTACTAAACAAAATTAAACCTTCTCTTGATCACTTACGTGTGTTTGGGTGTGTTTGTTTTGTTTTATTACCCGGAGAGCAAAGGAATAAACTTGAGACCAAAAGCACTAGAAGCATGTTTATCGGCTACTCATCTAGCCAGAAAGGATACAAGTGTTACGATCCGATCAATGGTCGTACTCTGGTCTCACGTGAGGTCAAGTTTCTTGAACAACAAGGCTACTACGACAAGAGGGATTGGGAAGGTTTAAAAGACTTATCTCAATCTAATACTGACCGGGCAGCTAACTTGCGGTTCCTTCTTGACCATCTCGGCATTACTACACCAACACCACTTGGCACACAGAACATCAATGCTGATTCCTTACTATCATCTCCAATCCAATCCGAAGATAGGCCGGATACAAGTTCGCCTATTGCAACTCCTTCATTGGAACATGTTTCCGAGCCCATTGTTTCTTCAACTACGGAAATGCCTACCATTGCTCCTTTAACTACGCAAACGCCTACCGAGTCCGAACATGTCGAACAACAAATAGAGAACACTGATAGAGAAGAAACTCTTGATTAGCCAGTTACTCAACCCGCGCTCAGACGCAGCAACCGGATCCGATCTCATCAGTCTACATGGAAAGACAAGAGGGTTTACTTCAACAATCAAGCTGTTGCTCATCCTATCCAGGCCGTATGTTCGCTTGACCTTATTCCCTCTGCTCATGCTGCCTTCCTTGGAAAGCTAGATGCGCATGTTGTCCCTCAAACCTACGAGGAAGCTAAGCAATATAAGGAATGGCTTGATGCGGTGGACGATGAAACAGCTGCTATGATCAGAAACAGAACTTGGGATGAGGCCGATCTTCCGAAAGGTAAAAAGGCTGTCAGCTCAAAGTGGGTGTTTACTATCAAATATCTTAGTACTGGTGAGGTAGAGCGGTACAAAGCCCGTCTGGTGGCTCGGGGTTTCACTCAAACCTATGGTCTTGACTATACGGATACCTTTGCACCAGTAGCTAAACTCCACACAGTCCGGGTGGTCCTATCCTTGGTCCTATCAAGAATGCTTTTCTTCAGGGGGAGCTGACTGAGGAAGTCTACATGCATCCTCCTCCAGGTTTAGAACACATCGTTTCTCCGGGTAAGGTTCTCCGGCTTCACAAGGCAATCTATGGTCTCAAACAATCTCCAAGGGCGTGGTACCACAAGCTCAGCTCTACACTGCGTACAAATGGATTCAAACGCTCTGAGGCTGATCATACGCTGTTCACACTCTGCACTAACGGTGGCCGTGTCGTTGTTCTTGTCTATGTTGATGACATCATTATCACCGGCGATGATAAGGACGGTATCTGTGCCACTAAGGCTCTTCTTAACTCTACCTTTGATATTAAGGATTTAGGTGAACTCAAATACTTCCTTGGGATAGAAATTTCTCGCTCTCCGGAGGGATTATTTCTCTCTCAAAGGAAACATGAGACAGGTAAAATGGGTGCCAAACATGTGTTTACGCCACTTGAGGAGGGTTATCAGGTCAAGCGAAAGGGGGAGAAGCTAACACCCGGTGCTCCAGTTCCAAAGTCGCACCAACCATACAAAGATGTGGGACGCTACCGTAGACTGGTGGGCAAGCTTATCTATCTCACGATCACAAGGCCAGATATATGCTATGCGGTGAACCAAGTCAGCCAACACATGAAGGCTCCAACGAACTTTGACTGGCAAACGCTTGAGCGGATTCTATGCTATCTCAAGGGAAGCCCAGGGCAAGGTATTTGGATGGGAAAGAACAACAACACGAAACTTGTCGGCTACTGTGATGCAGACTATGCTGGTGATACAATGAATAGGAGATCTACGACAGGGTATTGTACGTTTGTTGGAGGTAACCTTGTAACCTGGAAGTCGAAGAAACAAAAAGTTGTGTCCCAATCAAGTGCCGAGTCGGAATATAGGGCGATGAAGAAGCTAACCAACGAGTTAACATGGCTCAAGAGTCTCCTTAAGGATCTTGGAGTGGAGTCTGATCAACCAATCACCATGCATTGTGACAATAAGGCCGCAATACACATTGCAACCAACTCAGTCTTCCATGAGAGGACTAAGCACATTGAGGTTGATTGCCATAAGGTGCGAGAAAAGATTGAAGAAGGTGTCGTCATGCCGTGTTACACTCCAAGCAAAGATCACCTGGCAGATATCTTCACCAAAGCCACAAGCTCTCAGATTTACGAATACATCTCCAGCAAGCTCGGACTCGTTGATCCAACTCATCCGTGAAGAACTCCTCTAACCCGTGGAGATCATACTCTTTTCATTAACATGGTTTTGTCCCATGTGGTTTTCTATGTTGAGGTTTTTAATGAGGTGATCTTTTGCGGGTTCCAAGCTTAGCCTTCTCCTTTGGCTAAGCTTGAGGGGGAGTATTGACCGTGATCACTTTATAGCCGTTGGGATAAAGAGAAGAATAGTCTTGGGCGGTGCATTTAAGGGTCGAGTTCCTTATTCCCTATGTGATTTATTAAGATGTAGCCCTAGTTCTCTTGTTATATATATCTCTTGTAATCCCTT
>NW_010922126.1:7782-8157 GCF_000633955.1 Camelina sativa
CTTCCTCAATCTTTCCTTGTGTTTGCCCAATCAACAATTGTTGCATCATAGCTCTTAAGTCTTGTTCTTGGCCTTGGTTAGTCTGAAACCCTGGTGGGGGACACAACTGAGGCTGGAACACTTGGTGTTGTTGTTTGGGGATGTAGGTTTGTTGCTGTTGAGGCTGTTGAGGTGGATAGACTTGGTCTTGAGGATTAGCCACATTGGTACTCCTATAAGATAGGTTGTTGTTCTTGAAACCTCCTTGGTTGTAGCCTTTGAATCCTCCTTGATTCTGCATGTAGCACAATTCAGAAAACTCAGTCTCCCCCTCTTGAACTTGTGCTTTTTCTTCACCAATGAAATGAATAGACTTGGACTGGCTAAGAAGGATCT
>NW_010922127.1:0-969 GCF_000633955.1 Camelina sativa
ATGCAGTGAGTGGAGGAGATTTAGTGCTCCCTTGAGATCCTGTTGAACTGGTGGAAGGAGTGTGGAGGTTTGTGACAACCTATCCCGTGGACCCCATTAGCCTCCCGCTAGCTTGCCCTGTGGGAAGGTTGTTAAAGGGTGGGGACCAGGGTTCGAGGAATGTCTGGCTCACCAATAACCTACTGGTTGATTAGGATATCCACGGTGATGGGTTATGATCGATGCCCTGCAGGGCCAGCTTGGTGCCTACGGGGGCAAGCTAGCGGGGGGCTAATGGGGTCCACGAGACGGGTTGTCACAAGTCTAAGCTTAAGCATTGTGTCACTTGAAAGTATTTTCTTCTAGTGTAAAGCTTGCATGATCATTGGTGTATCTCTTTATTATTTCGACTTTAATTTGATCTTTAAATTATCTTGCAAATGGACTACGAATGCTAGCTCATGGAAATTTCATTTGGGTTAACAATCTTTATTTGTCACTCTATTTTGATTAACCCAATCTCTTGTCATACCTTTGAACACCGACCTTTTCTTTCAAGCCTTGTGTTGATTTGTTGAGTGAGGCCTCTTTGTTGATAATGCTATAGGTTGTGAAATTTTGAGAGTATTGAGAATAACAAAGAACTGGCTCTTGTTTTAGCTAGGATTGAAATCTTTAGAACTAGCTAATAGGACTGATTTTGTAAGAAATAGGTGGTTAGAATGTTGATTTGGGAAAAGGTTGGAAACAAGAGAGATTAAAGGGGGAGAAAAGGTAAAAATTACTTGGTCAAAAGAAAATAAAATATTTGTTTCTAAGGTTAAATTTGGTTAAAAGTCCTAAGTCTCTTAAGAAGAAAACGAGAAAGAAAAGTCTAGCTGATGTCTCCTAGAAAAGTGTCATAAAAAAAAAGAGAATGCTAACCATAGTTGAATAAGAATGGGAGTTCATCAAAAGAAGTTTCAAAGAAGCAAAAAAAAAAAAAAAAAA
>NW_010922127.1:4918-8138 GCF_000633955.1 Camelina sativa
GGAAAGCGGTCTTGGAGCGGTTAAGGGAGCAAAAGCTTTTCGCAAAATTAAGCAAATGCTCGTTTTGGCAAAAGAGTGTCGGATTCCTTGAACACATTGTTTTGGACCAAGGAGTGTCCGTGGATCCAGAGAAGACCAAATCAATAAAGGACTGGCCACGTCCGAAGAATGCCACAGAGATAAGGAGATTTCTCGGCTTCGCTGGATATTACCGAAGGTTTGTCAAAGGTTTTGCGAGTATATCTCAGCCAATGACACGGTTGACGGCAAAGGCCACTAAGTTCCAATGGTCGGAAGAATGCGAGAAAATTTTTTGGAGTTAAAGGAAATGCTCACAAGTGCTCCAGTACTGGTGCTACCGGAAGCAGACGAGTCATACGTGGTTTACACTGATGCCTCTATAATGGGGCTAGGCTGTGTGCTGATGCAAAAGGGTGGTGTAATCGCATATGCTTTAAGGCAATTGCGTAAGCACGAGGGGAATTACAAAACGCACGACTTAGAGATGGCCGCGGTGGTGTTTGCGTGGAAGATTTGGCGTTCATACCTCTGTGGAGCCAAAGTTCAAATCTTCACCGACCACAAGAGTCAAAAATACATATTCACCCAGCTTGAGTTAACTCTAAGGCAAAGGAGGTGGGAGCGGCCGATCAAGCGGATCTACTTAGTAGAATTCGCTTGGCTCAAGAAAAGGACAAGGAACATAAGATTTGGGCGGAGAATAATAAGACGGAGTTCCATACATCGAACAATGGTAACATTGTGGTGACTGGACGAGTATGCGTGCCACAAAATAAGGAGATAAGGGAGGAAATTCTAAAGAGGCGCACTAGTCGAAGTTCTCGATCCACCCTTGTTCGACGAAGATGTATCGCGATCTGAAAAGATACTATCACTAGAAGGGAATGAAAAGATATGTGGCCGCGTGGGTTGCCAAGTGTATAACCTGTCAACTCATCAAGGCCGAGCATCAAGTGCCGAGCGGACTAGTCCAAAGTTTACCCATGCTGGAATGGAAATGGGATAATGTGACGATGGACTTTGTGACCGGATTGCCTATGAGTAAGCTAAAGCATGATGCGGTCTGGGTGGTGGTTAGATACATCGAGGAGATAGTCCAGCTGCACGAAGTGCCGGTAAGCATTTTCTCGGACCGTGATACGCGGTTTACCTTGCATTTATTGAAGGCTTTTCATAAAGCGTTGGGGACAAGGGTGAACCTAAGTACGGCCTACCACCCACAGACTGATGGGCACTCCGAGAGAACAATTCAAACACTCGAGGACATATTGCGAGCTTGTGTATTGGATTGGGGCAGAAGCTGGGAAAAGTACTTAAACTTGGTGGAATTCGCGTACAACAATAGCTACCAAGCTAGTATTGGAATGTCGCCTTATGAAGCACTTTATGGCCGGCCACGTCGAACGTCGTTGTGCTGGACGCCGGTTGGGGAAAAGATATTATTCAGACCTCAGATTGTGGACGAGACGGCCGAAAAATTAATGTTCTTGAAAATCAAGCTGAAGGAATCCCAAAGCCGACATAAAAGTTATGGGGACAAACATCGGAAAGAATTGGAGTTTGACGTTGGCGACCTAGTGTACCTTAAGGCGATGAGATACAATGGTAAAGGTCGATTTACCAAGAGGAAAAATCTGAGCCCAAGGTACAATGGTCCGTACAAGGTGATCGAACGAGTATGCGTTGTGGCGTAACAACTGGAGTTACCACCGAAGCTAGACACTTTTCACAAGGTATTCCATGTATCACAACTACGGAAATGCCTAAGTGAACAGGACGAAATAGTCGGGGATGTGCCACCTGAGTTGCAAGAAAACTTGATAGTCGGGGATGTGCCACAACTACGGAAGCAACGCCTATTCGGATCATTGACCGAATGGTAAAGGGAATGTGCAGGAAATAGATTAACATGGTGAAGATCTTGTTGAACTGAGGCGGACGCGAAGAAGCTACTTGGGAGACTGAAAATAAAATGAAGGCTGATTATCCCAAGTGGTTTAAGGAGATGGGAGAAGATCAACTTGAGACGTATTCGGGGACGAATCCCTTTCAAGGGGGGGGAGACTTGTAACTCCCGCGATCATGAATAGGATCGTAGGCCGCGGCTTGGTCCGAAATGGTGGGGAGATCTTGGACAAGTCAAGAAGGAGCTACTCGTTAGCTCGGACAATGAGGGAAAACGAGACAAGTATGCAAAAAGGATCGGTTATGTTCTCGGGCAGCTGCGGACAGCTCTTGTCAGCCTGCGGACATCTCTCGGCCAGCTACGGACAGCTCTCGGACAGCTACGGATGGCTCTCGGCAAGCTGCGGGTCAGCTCCACCCGGCTCGGCCAGCTGGACAGTGGTGGACAATGTGCAGGTCAGCTGGGGAGCTCGCGAGCGGTCAGGACGATGAGACGCGGTGAACGAATAGGTACGGCCGAACGGACACGGCCGAACGTGAACGACCAAACAGTCTTGTCGGATTGGTGTCTTTTGGAGCCAAAACTGCGGCCAGAACCCTATATATAGAGGGTGTGGCTCTCATTTCCAACACACAATCGAAAACAGAAAAACATACTGTAAACTCGAGAGTGCGAGTATAATATTAGAAAGAAGGTTCCGAGAGATAGAGAGTTCGGCGAGTAAGATCTAAGGGTCGGAGGTACGGTACAATACCTACATACAGTAAACTCGAGGGTAGTTGCATCTGCATAAGCCCTTATAATGCTTCGGCTGGTTCAGTTTGTCGGAGGAAAGGGGGTGCGGCTCGGAAGTGGATCGGGAACCGCTAGGTTTACCATGAAATTACCAAACTGATTCGCATGCTACCTCCCTACCGATCAGCTTACCGTTCGGAGTGTTCATGTACGGACGGTATGGTCAGAGAAAACTAAACCCGGCTCGGCGGCTGGTCAGGGATCTGTACAGATACCTCGGTACACCGTCGAACTGATGCGTGGGATAACTCTTTACCGGCCAACCGCTGTACTGGACGGTTATTATGATTTAGCGTGCATTGCATAACATTGTACGGCCTAAGGGAAAGGTTATTGATGGTTACTTGGATTTCAGGAAAGGAGGGTGATCGCGGAAAGGGAACTGCTTAGGCGCGAGACTCATGGCCGAGAAGATGAGGGTGGTGATATGGGTAGCTAGGATCGATTATACAGCTGATACTAGCATATTATGCAAACTCATAAGTTGTATTGAATCCT
>NW_010922128.1:0-1435 GCF_000633955.1 Camelina sativa
GACAAGGAATGAAATGTGCCATTTTAGAAAAGCGATCAACCACCACAGAAATAGAGTCCTTACCAGCCCTAGTCCTAGGCAATCCAACCACAAAATCCATAGATATATCAGTCCAAGGATGCAAAGGAATAGGTAAAGGGGTATCCAAACCGTGGGATTGAACCTTAGCCTTAGCTTGTTTACTTAGAAACAATTCTCTCAAAGAAGAGTGAGGCACACAAAGTCTATTTTCAAAGAACAAATAACCCTCATGCCGATAATACTTTCCAAAAGCAAACTTTTCATAAGATTGAAATATTTTGCTAAAATCCGAATCAGTGGCATACAAATCTTTTATCTGCTCAAAACCTAGCAATCTTGCATCCAAAGAAGTAAGCAAAACATACCTCCGAGATAACGCGTTGGCAACGACATTATCCTTACCTTTTCTGTACTTGATAACATATGGAAATGTTTCAATGAATTCGACCCACCGTGCATGACGTTTGTTGAGCTTTTGTTGACCCTTGAGGTGCTTAAGAGACTCGTGGTCAGTATGAATGACAAACTCGTTCGGCCAGAGATAGTGTTGCCACGTTTGTAGGGCTCAGACCAAAGCGTAAAGCTCCTTGTCATAGGTCGGATAATTGAGTGTAGCTCCTCCAAGTTTCTCACTGAAGAAAGCTATGGGCTTATGATCCTGCATTAAAACAGCTCAAATGCCTATCCCTGAGGCATCACACTCAATCTCAAAAGTTTTCATAAAATTTGGAAGAATTAAAACAGGGGAATTAGTGAACTTCTCTTTCAAAGCCTGGAAGGCATTTTCTTGTGCAGCTTCGCATTTGAAACCAACGTCCTTTTTAATCACTTCCGTGAGTGGGGCGGCAATAGTGCTGAAGCCCTTGACAAACCGTCGGTAGAACCCTGCTAGGCCATGAAAGCTCCTCACCTCACTCACATTTGTAGGACTTGGCCAATCTTTGATTGCCTTGACTTTCTCCTCATCAACCTTGATTCCATCTGCACTTACAACAAAGCCTAGGAAAACATGATTATCTGTGCAAAAGGTGCACTTCTTACAGTTTGCATAAAGCATTTCCTTGCGAAGCAATTCTAAAACGAGTTTAAGATGCATGACATGATCATCTAAATTTTTGCTGTAAACCAAAATGTCATCAAAATAAACCACAACAAAATCACCAATATGCTTCCTAAGGACATGATTCATCAATCTCATGAAAGTGCTAGGCGCATTAGTTAACCCAAACAGCATGACTAACCATTCATATAACCCTTGTTTGGTTTTAAAAGCCATTTTCCACTCATCACCTTCTTTCATACGGATTTGATGATATCCACTTTTAAGATCAATCTTAGAAAAGATGCTAGAGCCATGCAATTCATCAAGCATATCATCTAATCTAGGGATAGGATGGCGATACTTAACCGTTAT
>NW_010922128.1:1739-8137 GCF_000633955.1 Camelina sativa
CGGATTTGATGATATCCACTTTTAAGATCAATCTTAGAAAAGATGCTAGAGCCATGCAATTCATCAAGCATATCATCTAATCTAGGGATAGGATGGCAATACTTAACCGTTATGTTGTTGATGGCTCGACAGTCCACACACATACGCCAACTCCCATCTTTCTTTGGTACTAGCAACACTGGAACGACACATGGACTCATGCTTTCTCGAATATGTCCTTTGTCCATCAGCTCGTTCACTTGTCTTTCAAGCTCCTTGGTTTCGGTTGGGTTGGTGCGATAAGCTGGTCGATTTGGTAAAGCGGCTCCCGGCACAAAGTCGATTTGATGTTCGATCCCTCGGATTGGTGGTAAGCTAATGGGATTATCCTCCGGAAACACGTCCTTATACTCTTGCAAAACCATTTCAACTTTACTCGGTAGCACCGGTTCGGGGTTAGTAGAACAAGCAAGAGTTTCATTATAAACAAATAGTAAACTATTATGACATACCTTGCTCTTACCCTTGTTATCGATTGGTTCAGTTTTGCTTGGCGGTTCGCTGTTTCATGCTTATCTGGTATAGGTAGACTTCATGCGGCGTCATTGGAATGAGAGTCGTCTTGCGGCCATTGTGTTCAAAGGTGTGTCGGTTGGTGAAGCCATCATGGTGAACTTGTCAGTCTGATTGCCATGGACGTCCAAGAAGAATGTGGCTAGCGTCCATCGGAAGTATGTCACACATGATCTCGTCCTGATACTTACCAATTGATAACGGCACTTTGACTTGCTCCTTGATGGACATCTCACCCTTTGTGTTGAGCCATTGAAGCGCATATGGTTTTGGATGTTTGAGCACTTCTAATCCAAGCTTTTCCACCATAGTCCTGCTTGGAACATTAGTACAACTACCACCATCGATAATTAAACTACATACCTTGTCCTTGACTAAGCATCGCGTGTGGAACAAGTTTTCTCTTTGCGCTTGCTCCTCTGATTTGGTTAGAACACTCAACGATCTCCTAGCAACAAGCAATTCTCCTTTAGCTAGGGCTTCCAAACCCTCTTCCACAGAGTCGTTTTCCGAACGCTCTTCTTCAGACTCAACCTCGCCATTTTCTTTAAGAACCATGATCCTTTTGTTGACACATTCGCTTGCGTAATGCCCAAGTCCTTGACACTTAAAGCAACGAATATCCCTTGTCCTTATGATAACTTCCTTACCCTTACCTTTTGGGTCTGACTCCATCGGTTTCGGCTTGACGAATGGCTTGTAGTCCTTCTGGTAGTCGGGCTTGTCCTCCTTTTGGTAACTTGACTTTCCTGAGCTGTAGCTGGTCTTGGCGGTGCTGTAGCTAGATCGAGAGTTCTTCCTTTTGATTTGCTGTTCGAACAAGACTTCCTAGTGAAGCATCTCCTCGATTTCCACATAGTGCTGGGTCTCTAGACGGTATTGGATTTTGCGGTTAAGACCTCCCATGAATCGCGACATCATAGCTTCTCCATCCTCATGAATATCAGCTCTAAGCATTAAGGTTTCTATTTCCTTGAAGTACTCTTCAACTGACCTGCTTCCTTGAACCAAATTCCTCAAACGCTGATGAAGATCACGATAATAGTAACTCGGCACAAACCTCCTACGCATGACGGTCTTTAACTGGTTCCATGTCTCGATCGGTATGTCTCTGGTACGTCTGCGGCTGGTAACAAGCTGATCCCACCAACTTAGAGCATAGTCGTAGAACTCGGTAGCAGCAAGTTTAAATTTGTTGACCTCGGTGACCTCTTGAAAAACAAAGACTAATTCGATTTTCTGCTCCCACTCCAAGTAGGTATCCGGGTTGCTGGTTCCGTGAAAGGCTGGGATCTTGCACTTAAGACCTCCCAAAGGATCTCTTGGGACTGGATGTTCACGTCGACACCTCCGCTGACTGCTGTGTGAAGAACTGTGACTGTAGTACTCCCTAGTCTCGTCGTTAGGTCTTGGTTCCTCCTGGTTCTGCCTTTGACACTGATTTGCTTCCGGGTTGGGTTGATTCAAGTGTAGAGCGCGAAGTCTTGTATCTTCAAAGCTGCATGACTGACTTAAGGATCCTTCTTTCAAGACTGGATGTAGATGACTCTTCCTCTTCCGACGTCACCATGGTACCTGAAAAGAAAAACAAAGATCCACCAGTAAATAGTTTTAAAAACACGTAAATGAAAACAGATTTGGGAAAATTATAAAAACGAATCAGAAAATTCTCAAATCAATTTTCAAAGATACTAGACTCGTTCCTGGTTCTAAAACAGTTGAGTTTATAATTTTCGGACGAGTAAAACATTTTATAAAACTCTCGCAAGATGATACGACAGATCTTAACGATAAAGAAAAGTGACGATTGGAATTCAAAACCTGGTTGCAGAGTGATGTTCACATCTTTTGCATCTTTTTCTATCCATTTTCACCATTATTGTGTAGCTTTAGGACTAATCATGCATTAGAGTGTAGTTGCATTGCATTTGCATCTTTTCATGCATAAACAGGTGATTTTGGAGCTTAAGGAGCATGGAAGCAATGGAGAAGAGATGTGAAGCAATCATGAGGAGGAAACAAGGGAGTTAAGGCTGAAGAACCAAGATCCGGAGTCCAGCTCGACCAAGCACTCGACCGAGTGGGAGATGGACTCGACCGAGTGGAGTTACACAGAAGAAGCCAGCTCGACCTGTCACTCGACCGAGCACTGGTCGAGTTGACCGATTCGTGGACCACTTTGACTTTTCCCATTTTTAGGGCTTCCACTCCCCTTCCTATATAAGGCCTTGTACCTGCAGCCACCAAACAATCTAGATTTTTTAGTCCAGCTTTTCAGATATTCTAAACCTAGTTTTTACCTTTTTAGGAATATTATTCCTTTTGCATTTTTATTTTTTTTTTGGATTTTGTACTTAGAAAAGAAGAATTTCCTCATACTTGTTGGTTGAATAACTTTCTAAGTATTGAGAATCTGAGTTTGATTTCTTCTTTAAAGTTGTAGATCTTTATCTTATCTATCTAATCATGCAAGTTTCAATATTTTCTGGGTTTTTGACTTTGTTCATCATGTCTTGTTGTGAGTAGTCTTCTTAGGATCTTGAGGATGGGTTAGGATGGATTGATCTTGTGGTATATCTGATTTGATCAAGCTTGATTGTTGTAGATCTCTTCTAGGCTAGATGTTCTTAATGCTGATCCTATATCTGAGAGGGTAGGATCTGATCTCAAGCTTTTTAGCATCACACCAATGTTTAAGAAGCATAGATAAGGCTAGATCTAGAGCTTACCATTAGGCTTGCTAAGAGATTAGAGGTCTTGTTTGGTTTGAGATGTATTGCTTAATGCCTGCTTGTGTAGATTCTTTTCATTGTGAGAGCAAGTCTAGGATTGCATGGGTTTGATTGTCTCTTGACCATGAGAGTGGGAGAGACTTGTCTTGGATTAATATGTCTAGAGGTTAGCTCATAGCATTGCTTGAGATTTGTTGATCAAGTTAGATTACCACAATGATTAGTTTATCCCATGAATCCATCCTCAGGAACCTACTTTGTTTATTGATTTTAAAGTCTCAATCTTGTTATTTGCTTGCTGTTTGATCTGTGTTTGCTTTACTCTGTTTTTATTGCATTGCTCTGTTTTCCCGGATTTGTCTAGCTCGACCACTCACTCGACCTACACTCGGTCGAGTGCTGCTCGAGTTCATCCCCAGAACTCTTGTTTATGATTTGTGATTGTCTTGTTTCATTCCTGTTTCATTCCTGTTTAATTTCCATTGCATTTACTTAGCATCTAGTTCATTACTTGTCTTGCATTAGTTCATATCTAGAGTTTACAGTTTCTGTTTCTATTCTTAGTTCATAATCATTCTGTTTTATTTGCATCTAGTTCTTAGCTCTTGTAGTTTATTTTCTGCATTTTATCATTATCATCATAGGATTGTTAGTGACAAACATCCTTTCATATTTGTCTTAACTTAGATTCATATGCATATCTTGATTGTTCACAAGCACTCAGACTGGATTGACACCTCTTATACTGCAACTGCATAAGGGGAATTGAAACACCCATCATTCCATTCATATATCATCATTGCATACACCATCATTCACCACACCACAAAAAATAACATGTTTCAATTTGGCGCCGTTGCCTGTTTGAGTTAGTTTTTGTGACATTTAGGATCCATATTAGTCTAAGATTAAGTTCTTTTATACATTTGTGAAGTTTCTGCACTTGAATCTTGTGTTTGGGGTTGAAGTTCCATTTCAGGTACCACTCGACCAGTCACTCGACCACCACTCGACCGAGTAGTGATCGAGCACTTGATCGAGCCAGACCCCGGATCTCTGAAAGCCTCTTTTTCCAGTCGCCCTACCTTCCTACTTGAGCCTGTGCTCAGTCGCTTGCTCGGGAAAAATCGTTTGCGTTCGTTGATGCACACAAGGTCCAAAGGAAAGGACAATCTTCTAAGGCATAGTGACAGTATCAACAAGTTGAACAAGGGTTTGGGATCCAAGAAGAAGAGGGTTGTTCAGCAACAACAAGAGGTTCAAGTAGCTATGGATCATCAGGATCAAGTTCAGAGACCAAGACATATTGGTGCTGGAGATGCACCCAACACACACAACCAAAGAGCTGGCATTGTGCCACCAACTGTTGCCAACAACAACTTTGAGATCAAGAGTGGATTGATCTCAATGATTCAGGCCAATAAGTTTCATGGATTGCCTATGGAGGATCCACTTGATCATCTTGATGAGTTTGACAGAATCTGTGGTCTTACCAAGATCAATGGAGTAAGTGAAGATGGTTTCAAGCTGAGGTTGTTCCCTTTCTCTCTTGGGGACAAGGCTCATTTATGGGAGAAGACTCTGCCCACTGGTGCTATCACTACTTGGGACCAATGTAAGAAGGCTTTCTTGGCCAAATTCTTCTCCAATGCTAGGACTGCTAGATTGAGAAATGAGATCTCTGGATTTGCTCAAAGGAACAATGAGAGCTTTTGTGAAGCTTGGGAGAGATTCAAGGGCTACCAGACTCAATGCCCTCATCATGGTTTCAGTATGGAGTCATTGTTGAGCACATTGTATAGAGGAGTGCTTCCCAAGTTCAGAATGCTTCTTGACACAGCCTCCAATGGAAACTTCCTCAACAAGCATGTGGATGAAGGCTGGGAGTTAGTAGAGAATCTTGCTCAGTCAGATGGCAATTATAATGAAGATTATGATAGGACCATAAGGAGTTCCTCAACTGATCAAGAGGACAAGTACAAGAAGGATTTGAAGATGGTCAATGAGAAACTTGACAAGATACTCCTCAGCCAGTCCAAATCCATTCACTTCATTGGTGAAGAAGAAGCTCCAGTTCAAGAGGGGGAGAATGAGTTTGCTGAGCTTTGCTATATGCAAAACCAAGGTGGATTCAAGGGCTACAATCAAGGTGGTTTCAAGAACAACAACCTATCTTATAGGAGCACCAATGTGGCTAATCCACAAGATCAAGTCTACCCTCCTCAACAGCCTCAACAGCCTCAAGGGCTCCAAAACTATATTCCCAAACAACAGCAGCAGGTGTTCCAGCCCCAGTTGTGTCCCCCACCAGGGTTTCAGACTAACCAAGGTCAAGGACAAGACCTTAGAGCTATGATAAGCTGTTGCTTGGTCAAACACAAGGGAAGATTGAGGAAGCCAAGCAGTTTGCTGAGCTAAACCAAAGGCTTACATCCCAGTATAATGACCTGAATATGAAGTTTGAAGGTCTTAACTCTAGAGTGAAGTACATGGAGAGTAACATAGCATCTACTTCAGCTCCAAAACCCAACCAACTCCCTGGAAAAGCTTTTCAAAATCCAAGGGAGTTCACAGCCAAAGCCATCCTACTTCAAGAGGAAGAAGTCACTGAGGACAGTGAAGTCCAAGTTTGGGGGAATTCATTAGTTACTGAAGCCCCAAGTGACATCTGTGCAAAGCAACAGGAGCTCGCAGGAGAACTCGACCAGCAGCTCGACCACACACTTGATCGAGTGCATGTTCGAGTGGTCGATCGAGCTGAAGACTCCGAAGCTGTCAAGCCTGCTAAGTACATTCCTCCTGCTTACAAGCCTCCACTACCATTCCCTGGACGTTTCAAGGCACAGAAGATTAGGGAATTAAAGGAAATCATTGAGAAAAAGGAGATGTTGGCTAGGCAACAAGAGGAAGAGAGGGTTTTGAAAGAAGAAGCCTTGGTTAAGAAAGAGGAACAAGTGTCAGCCATTCAAGAGATCATCATAGCTTACCAAGAAGAGGAGAGAGGACCTGCCTTGGAATAGTATGAGCCATATCCTCTCTACAAAAATTTTTTGCTTGATTTGTCTATTAAGAGGGCTGAAGCTCAAGATGAGAAGGATCTTGAGGACCTTGGAG
>NW_010922129.1:0-927 GCF_000633955.1 Camelina sativa
GTATATAATAATATTTAATTTATTTATTTTTAGCATAATTAATTTAATAAAATAATTTAAATTATTCTTATACGTAATGTTTATATAACATATTAATTAACATAAGTAATTATTTGTACAGTTTAGTATATTTGGAAAACGGTTACGGTAATAATTTGACAGTTTAATTATGCGGTTAACCGACGATTTTCATACGGTTACAGTTAATTAGCGGTTACGGTTAATAATTTTTGTAACGTTAACCAATATAATTTTACGGTTACGGTTACGGTTTTTAACCGTTTTATACGATTACGATCCGGTTACGGTTCAATTTTGGTCATGCCTACCCAAAATTTTGAAATGTGTTTATAATTACATAAACGAATATATAATTTGAATTTACTACATAAATTATGTAAATATGGTCAAAATTTACAAATCTGAAGATGTCGTTAATTTAAATCGTTAGTCAGCTAGCTACACACTGAGTTGACTTCAATGTCTCCTCGCGTCTCAAGCATTTCAACAAAGTCGTCTATTCACAATAGAAATTACAAAAAAGTCGTCGATCGAGTTCTCATATGGCACCTAAGGCCGGAGCCTATCTCGCACTTTAAACCGAGATTTTGTCTTGTACTTAGGATGAGACTTCACGTCGCTCCTGAGCAGAGAATAATATTATAAAGCCACTAAGATGATTTTAATTCTCCAAGCAAATCAGTTTACTCGAAGAACTGGGGCTAACTACATTATCAAAGGCCCAAGAAGCTTCACATATTTGACTTGTTATAATAATTTATGGAGAAGTCAAATGCTCAATAAGTCAAATGCTCTAATTTAGAATTAATTTGTGATAAAACTTTAGAACTACTTTGTGAATTAATTATGGAATCTATGAAAACCTAATGGCTCGAATTAAGAAAGGTTAATGTATAATACAAAAAA
>NW_010922129.1:7271-8134 GCF_000633955.1 Camelina sativa
GTTTAGGTCCTATAAAAGTTAGAGACAACGTTAGATCATCTGAATATCCATCGAATAGGGACTTGGGGGATTGTTGAGTTGGCTCACAGTCTTTCCAAACTTTGGTTCTGTTGTCAAGCATAATCAAGAGTCATAAGAGTGTTAATCCAAATCAAATAAACCGTTAGAATAAGATCATAATCCCCTACTGGTTTTGACTCAATTAAAAAAATATGATTCGTAAAAACGTCAAAATTATTTATGTAAAAAGTGGAAAAAGGTCTCAAGTTAACAAAATAGAAAGTAGCATTAGTATAGGATGGAACATCCTTCCCCCCAGACTTAAGGGGCTGTTATTGGAGAGATGATTTATAAATCCATATGGAATTGTAAATTTTAGAAATCAAAACACATGGATTTTGAAATAACATGTTTTATCCTTGGATTTGAATCCTTCTATTTTACACTATCAAATCCATTCAAATACATTTAAAACATAATGTGAATTCTGAAATCCAAAAACAAAATCATTAAATGAATAACATGGGATTTTAACAAGTATTTGTAAATCATGGAACCAATAACACATCATTTTGATAAGTATTTTAAAATCAATGATTGAATAACACATGATTTTTGTCTGGATTTCCAAATCCATTAAAATCATAGAACCAATAACCCCCTCTAAATCACACCGTCCTTGGTGGGAAAAAAGAAAGAGATGAGGATTAAAAATCATAAGGAAAAGTGTAGGGTTTAAGAACAATGTCACCTTGATGGAATGATGTTGTGTCGGCTCTTAAACGTTTTCAGGTTGCCCAAAAAATTGTCTAGAGTTCGGCTGTGGAATGAAAGTGTGGTGACTAACCGTTTGTACTTCCTTT
>NW_010922130.1:0-570 GCF_000633955.1 Camelina sativa
TGTACCCCATCGAGTAGACCATCGGGCAGGTCTGGGAAGCTAGGTCATATGGGTTTCCATATATAAACCTCCTCTTTCCTTAGCTCGCAAACGAGCACGCCGCAGACCCTCAAACCAGAGAGCGAGAGCTTCTGTGAGAGAACTGAGCGACTCAACATTTTCTTCTTGTTTTTGCACTTTTATTTTGTAGTTTTCTTAGATCTTTATCCCATTCTCTTTCTACTCTACTCTATCTTTTAATAAAATGTCATTTTCGTTTATTATGATTGCTTTTTCATTCGTTTCTATGTCTGAGTAGTGTAGCAAAGTTTCTAGGGATGGGATAGATGATTAGGTGTTCTTAATCGGTAAGGATGCCTTAGTTGATTGTTATGATTGATAGATTTCCTTCTAGGTTGATGTTCTTAATGTTGTCAACAGACCGAAAGGTTGAGATTAGATCTAGGGCGTTTACAATGCTACAGGCCGAAAGGAGTAGATAAAATGCTTGATTAGGTCAATGCTAGAGGTTTACTTAACTCTGAGTGACAAAATCAGATGAGTTTAAGTCTACTGACAAAAATGAATTGT
>NW_010922130.1:6271-8128 GCF_000633955.1 Camelina sativa
CTCGCATGAGCCTCCCTCAGGATCTCCTGCCTCATCCATGGCCCTCCTATAAAGCTTCTACCACGTTCCCAGCCTCAGATGTCCATTCCATAAGAAAGATCTCACAAGAACAGATAAGAAAACTCAAGAACACTCGAAAGGAACTTTTCTCCTTTTTAAACTCTCTGGAAACGACAAAAGAGGCTAAAAACTCCCAAAGACGTTGAGTTTCCCCTTTTATACCCAACCTTTAGGGTATTCCTAAGTAAACTGCATCAAATCGACGACTTAAAACCAAAATCAGCCAAACCGCAGATGCTGGTGTCGACCGGCACACCTCTTGTGTCGATGGACACACATCCCTTAACCATCCAATTTGGTTCGTGGATGTTACATTGTTTCCACTAGAGAGTAGGATGATACTGTAGTTTCTTACCGAGAAGAATGTAGTGAATATGTAAAACTTGACACCGTAAAAATTTCGAAAGTAAATATTTCTTAGATTATTTACAAGAATGTAAATTATAAATCATATAAAATGTTAGCAGTTTGATTATACAACACACGATCCTAAGTCCAAAATATTTTCTTCAACAACATATATATGAGTCTAACACAAAATTTGTTGTAACGCAATGTTTTAACCAACTATCTGATTGATATTTGATTTCTGGGTTCAAAGCCTGACAGCATAAATTATTTTTATTTCAATTTTTTTGAATTTTTTTATATTAAATATTGTTATTTTAATATTCTTTTAAATATTTTTTTGTAGTTGTGTTTAAAACAGATAGTGAATAAATATCTCTGTTAAAGAGATAAGAAAAAAAATCAATGTGATGTTTTCAAAGTTTTGTGCATGAAACGACCCGACCCTTTTTTCTTTTTAATATAATAAATAAACTAGTAATCTCATACTCACTAACAATCTAACCCTAATCAATACAATAGCGGAAATAACAACAACATCAACCAGCAATTAACCAACAATAATCCAATAGACTAAATAACCAACAACAATAATCCAAGACTAATCCTTCAATTCCAGAATAATAACATAAACCAAAGAACCATTAATTCTAGGAAACATTCTAAAGACTTAACTCTAGCAACCTAACAGTAGCCAAACAACAACCAATTGAGCCACTAGAACGTCTTCCTCTTTATTGCCTTGATTTTATGATCATAATTTGCCTTTACCTGCATCATAAACAACAATTAAGACGCATGAGCACAAATACTGAGTGAGGTAATCCTCCCATCTACTAGGCATTACTCACAAGCAATTGAGATCTCCTATCAACACATAACAAAATAACACAAACAAACCAGGCAACAAACAAAGCTCAACCTGCAACATCCGTGTTTGGGGATTATAATTTGTGATGTATTGAGTAAACCAAAGGAGTGGTTTTGGATTAATTTTGGTTTAATTAAATCTTGGTTTAATCAAAGTAAACCAAAAACTCTAATTTTTCTCCTTAAGTCTATGCCTCTTCTCCTCTCTTTTGTGTGTTGTGGTCGACATTTTTCTGATCAGAGAGAAGGGGAGAGAGAGAGAGAGAGGAAATGGTTTCGACATAAGAAATTGTTTTCAAAGGCAATGAAATTCGGTAGAGTTATTCACAAGTTTTTCATCGTGATTCTCCTTTTTACAGAAATGGATTTGGATTTAAACTCGATGAGTTATTGGCAGTTTCATGAGACACGTTTTCTCTGTCGCGAATTGAGACCAGCGGGTGTCAGTTAGAGGTATATGGCCTATCATATGTTTTGGTCGGTTTAGTCTGTTCTGAACTGAATTAAGTAGTTAGATTTGAATTGATTTGTTTTTTTTTTTCTTTTGAAATATTTGGTTCGGTTCACATAAAATATATT
>NW_010922131.1:0-3925 GCF_000633955.1 Camelina sativa
GTAAACAGCTTTGTTACTGTTTTTAGGGTCAGAATATGTGACAATCCGAAGCATTTGACTAATGGTAAGAGTTCGGGATTAATTTGGAGTGTTTAGACAACACTTAAACCCGTTTTATCCCAAAACATGCTTAAACCGAGAAAACAGGCTAAAACCAAGAGAAAACATTGATTTGAAGCAGTAAAAAGCTATGTTACTCTTTCTAGGGTCGAAATATGTAACAATCCAATTCATTTGACTAATTATAAGAGTTTGGGTTGAATTTGGAGTTTTTAGACACACAACTTTTACCCATTTTGTTCTAAAACAGGCTAAAACCGAGAAAACATTGATTCAAAGTAGTATACAGCTTTTTTACTGTTTCTTGGGTCATAATGTGTGGCAATCCAATAAATTTGATTAATTGTAAGAGTTCGAGATGAATTTGGAGTGTTTGGACAACACTTGAACCCATTTTATCTAAAAACAGGCTTAAACCGAGAAAAAATGCAGTTGACTAATTATAAGAGTTTGGGTTGAATTTGGAGGGTTTAGACACTAGTTTTACCCATTTTGTCCCGAAACACCCTAAAACCGAGAAACCATTGATTTGAAGCAGTAAATAGCGTTATTACTGTTTCTAGGATCAGAATAAGTGACAATCCAATGCATTTGACTAATTTTAAGAGTTCGGGATGAATTTGGAGTGTTTGGACAACACTTGAACCCATTTTATCTAAAAACAGGCTTAAACCGAGAAAAAAATTGATTCGAAGCAGTAACCAGCTGTTTTTACTATTTCTACGGTCAAAATATGTAACAATCCAATGCATTTGACTAAGTATAAGAGTTTGGGTTGAATTTGGAGTGTTTAGACACCACTTTTACCCATATTGTGCCGAAACAGGCTAAAACCGAGAAAACATTGATTCGAAGCAGTAAACAGCTTTGTTACTGTTTCTAGGGTCAGAATGTGTAAAAAGCCAATGCATTTGACTAATGGTAGGAGTTCGGGATTAATTTGGAGTGTTTAGACAACACTTAAACCCGTTTTATCCTAAAACAGGCTTAAACCGAGAAAACAGGGTAAAACAGAGAGAAAGCATTGATTCGAATCAGTAAACAGCTATGTTACTCTTTCTAGGGTCAATATATGTAACAATCCAATGCATTTGACTAATGGTAGGAGTTCGGGATTAATTTGGAGTGTTTAGACAACACTTAAACCCGTTTTATCCTAAAACAGGCTTAAACCGAGAAAACAGGGTAAAACAGAGAGAAAGCATTGATTCGAATCAGTAAACAGCTATGTTACTCTTTCTAGGGTCAATATATGTAACAATCCAATGCATTTGACTAATGGTAGGAGTTCGGGATTAATTTGGAGTGTTTAGACAACACTTAAACCCGTTTTATCCTAAAACAGGCTTAAACCGAGAAAACAGGGTAAAACAGAGAGAAAGCATTGATTCGAATCAGTAAACAGCTATGTTACTCTTTCTAGGGTCAATATATGTAACAATCCAATGCATTTGACTAATGGTAGGAGTTCGGGATTAATTTGGAGTGTTTAGACAACACTTAAACCCGTTTTATCCTAAAACAGGCTTAAACCGAGAAAACAGGGTAAAACAGAGAGAAAGCATTGATTCGAATCAGTAAACAGCTATGTTACTCTTTCTAGGGTCAATATATGTAACAATCCAATGCATTTGACTAATGGTAGGAGTTCGGGATTAATTTGGAGTGTTTAGACAACACTTAAACCCGTTTTATCCTAAAACAGGCTTAAACCGAGAAAACAGGGTAAAACAGAGAGAAAGCATTGATTCGAATCAGTAAACAGCTATGTTACTCTTTCTAGGGTCAATATATGTAACAATCCAATGCATTTGACTAATGGTAGGAGTTCGGGATTAATTTGGAGTGTTTAGACAACACTTAAACCCGTTTTATCCTAAAACAGGCTTAAACCGAGAAAACAGGGTAAAACAGAGAGAAAGCATTGATTCGAATCAGTAAACAGCTATGTTACTCTTTCTAGGGTCAATATATGTAACAATCCAATGCATTTGACTAATGGTAGGAGTTCGGGATTAATTTGGAGTGTTTAGACAACACTTAAACCCGTTTTATCCTAAAACAGGCTTAAACCGAGAAAACAGGGTAAAACAGAGAGAAAGCATTGATTCGAATCAGTAAACAGCTATGTTACTCTTTCTAGGGTCAATATATGTAACAATCCAATGCATTTGACTAATGGTAGGAGTTCGGGATTAATTTGGAGTGTTTAGACAACACTTAAACCCGTTTTATCCTAAAACAGGCTTAAACCGAGAAAACAGGGTAAAACAGAGAGAAAGCATTGATTCGAATCAGTAAACAGCTATGTTACTCTTTCTAGGGTCAATATATGTAACAATCCAATGCATTTGACCACTTATAAGAGTTTGGGTTGAATTTGGAGTGTTTAGACACCACTTTTACCCATATTGTCTCGAAACAGGCTAAAACCGAGATAACATTGATTCGAAGCAGTAAACAGCTTTGTTACTGTTTCTAGGGTCAGAATGTGTGACAATCCAATGCATTTGACAAATGGAAAGAGTTTGAGATGAATTTGGAGTGTTTAGACTGTTAGAATAAGTGGAAGACTTAAGAGAATAAGAGAGGTTTTGGTGTTGTAAGGTTAAACGAGAGAGAGAGATAAAAAGTGTAACAAAGAGAATAATAGAACGAACTAGAATAGTATATTTCCTATGTTGTTTACAATACTAGATATAGTGAAAACAAAAGGAACTAGCCGTTAGGCACAAGAGAGAAGAAGAGAGCCACTTGTGTGGTCCCACATTGTGGTCCAACATTAATGGGATGAAAGCGACATGTCCTTGTTGATTTGAATTGTGGAGTTAGCCACCAAGCCACCAAATGCACACGTGATTCTTTCTCCATTCGAGATCCTTCTTTCTCGTGGGCTTCTAGGGGCTGCTTCTTCTTTATTTCTCACTTATGGCCTGATGGCCTCACGGCCTAAGCTAACCGGACCGTACGGACGGCCTAACACATAAACGGCCATGGTCAATATAGACAACACTTAAACCTGTTTTATCCCAAAACAGGCTTAAACCCGAGAAAACAGGCTAAAACCGAGAGAAAGCATTGATTCGAAGCAGTAAACAGCTATGTTACTCTTTCTAGGGTCAATATATGTAATAATCCAATGCATTTGACTAATTATAAGAGTTTAGGTTGAATTTGGAGTGTTTAGACACCACTTTTACCCATATTGTCCCGAAACAGGCTAACACCGAGAAAACATTGATTCGAAGTAATATACAGCTTTTTTACTGTTTCTTGGGTCAGAATGTGTGACAATCCAATGCATTTGACAAATGGTAAGAGTTCAGGATTAATTTAGAGTGTTTAGACAACACTTAAACCCGTTTTATCCCAAAACAGGCTTAAACCGAGAAAACAGGCTAAAGTCGAGAGAAAAAATTGATTCGAAGCAGTAAACAGCTATGTTACTCTTTCTAGGGTCAATATATGTAACAATCCAATGCATTTGAATAACTATAAGAGTTCGGGTTTAATTTGGAGTGTTTAGACTCCAGTTTTACCCATTTTGTCCTGAAATAGACTAAAACCGAGAAAACATTCATTCGAAGCAGTAATAGCTTTGTTACTGTTTCTAGGGTCAGAATGTGTGAAAATCCAATGCATTTGACTAATTGTAAGAGTCTGGGATGAATTTGGAGTGTTTAGACAAAACTTAAACCCGTTTTATCCCAAAACATGTTTAAAACGAGAAAACAGGCTAAACCCGGGCGAAAACATTGATTCGAAGCAGTAAACAGCTATATTACTCTTTCTAGGGTAAAAATATGTAATAATCCAATGAATTTGACTAATTATAAGATTTCGGGTTGAATTTGAAGTGTTTGGA
>NW_010922131.1:7638-8122 GCF_000633955.1 Camelina sativa
GCCAGGAACAAGACCTTAGAGCCATGGTACAACAGCTGTTGATTGGTCAAACACAAGGGAAGATAGAGGAAGCCAAACAGTTTGCTGAGCTAAACCAAAGGCTCACATCTCAATACAATGATCTGAATATGAAGTTTGAGGGTCTGAATTCCAGAGTTAAGTACATGGAGAGTAACATAGCCTCTTCATCAGCTCCAAAACCCAACCAACTCCCTGGAAAAGCTGTCCAAAATCCAAGGGAGTTCACAGCCAGAGCCATTCAAGTTCATGAGGAAGAAGCCCCTGAGGACAGTGCAGTTCAAGTTTGGGGGAATTCATTAGTTACTGAAGCCCCAAGTGATGTTTGTAACAAGCAATTGGAGCTCGCACCTGAGCTCGACCATGGACTCGAGCAGCCACTCGACCGAGTGCGTGCTCGAGTTGTCGATCGAGCTGGGCAGTCCGAGGCTGTCAAGCCTGCTAAGTACACTCCTCCTGCTTACAA
>NW_010922132.1:0-141 GCF_000633955.1 Camelina sativa
GATGAAGTTCATTGGAGATGGACAGGGTTACTAGATTTAAGGTTTTGTTAAGCTTGCTGGCGGGAAACAAGTCAAGTAGGTTAAGTTGGCGGTCTGCAAAGCATTTGATACAGTGAATCGGAATATGCGAACGTATGGTAC
>NW_010922132.1:1969-3307 GCF_000633955.1 Camelina sativa
GATTATGATTTGGAGATAGCCTATCATCCTGGTAAGGCTAATACGGTTGCAGATGCTCTGAGTCGGAAGAGGGTAGCTTCGGTTCAGGAGCAGGAGATGGAGTCTCTGGTTGGAGAGATCAGTGCTTTGAGCTTGTGTGCTGTTTAACAGGAACCATTGGGTTTGGAAGCAGTTGACAGAGCAGATCTTCTGAGTAGGGTGCGGTTGGCTCAGGAGAAGGATTTGGGGCTGGTGAATGCCTCTAAGGATGTGGATTCAGAGTATCAGGTCTCAGATAATGGTACTATCTTGGTGCACGGTCGGGTTTGTGTGCATGATTTACAAATACTTGTTAAAATCTCATGTTATTCATTTAGGGGGTGTTATTTGTAACATCTGCGAACCATTTTTTTATGGTTTTGGTGTGGGTGTCGATCGACACCCTTGGTGTATCGATTGACACCATGTTTTCCGGTTTGGTCCGGTTTGTTTTAATTGCTGTTTGGTTTGGTTTGATTCAATTAAAATCCCTAATCGTGTTTATAAGTGCTAAACGACAAATTGAGGGTTTTGGGAAAGGGTTGTGTCGCCGTTGAGTGAGAAAAGAGAGAAAAAGGAGAGAAATCGTTTCTGTGAATTTCTGGGCTTGTTCTTGGTGTTTTGGGAGAGATCTGAGGCTGTAGAAGGGATAGATGGTGCTGGGAACGAAGAAGAAGCTCCTGGAGGTGTTGTTTCATCGATTTCTTAACCCCAATCTTCTGTTCTTGAGGTGAGTGCTTGACCATGGTTGATCTAAGCATGAGATCTCTCTTGTTTGGGTGTTTTCTTTGTTGTTTGTGTTATTCTGTTGCTTGGGTTCGTTGCTTTTGTGATTCCTAGTGATTTCCGAGGTAATTGGGTTAGTTAGGTACGGATTCGAGATGATTTGGAAGGAGAGTTTGATGTTTGGGTTCGCGCAGATCGTGTTTGCAGAAGAGGCATTGATCGACACCAGTGTTCTAAAACGCGCTATGCGGTTGCTACGCGGTGGATAAACGCCTAGCGCCTAGCCGTATATGCGGGTGCCTAAGCGGAATGTAGGCGAATTATATATTTTAGATATATAAATATATATTTATATAAAAATAATATATATATATATATAGAGGATGAAAAGTTATACACTTTAATTTTAGAAAACATAAAACAAAAATATAGTATCAAATATTATATTCAATAAACTCTTATCTATCAAAATAGTTTAGAATCTATAATAATCTCACATTTTAAACAAAAAAAAAACATAATCCATTCAAAAACTTGTAAAATTGACAAAATGTAAGTTTATACTTACTTTGGAACCAAATTAAATTTCATATG
>NW_010922132.1:5448-6068 GCF_000633955.1 Camelina sativa
AGGAGGCTCTTGATCGTATGGAGGCACGGTTCTTGGGGTTGACTCAGGGGGACCGTACAGTGCAGGAGCTGGATGCAGAGTTCAGTAGGCTTGTGGGGTATGCAGGCCGGGCATGGAGCCAGAGTCGGCTCAGGTGCGGAGGTTCTTGTTGGCTCTGCGGGATGATCTGAGGACTCGGTGCAGAGTGAGGAGCTATGCTACGAGAGCGGAGCTGGTTGACGTTGCAGCTGGGATAGAGGATGACTTGAGGTCACATGTGGTTGGGGTCAGTTTTTCGGTGCAGCCACAGCAGTCTCAGGCGCATTCTGTTCCTAGCAAGGGCGGCAAGCCTGCGCATGGGCAGAAGCGGAAGTTTGATGATATGAGAAGATCGAGGCACGTGGTTGCGAGATGCTTTGGGTGTGGTAGCAGGGACCACAAGGTGACCAACTGTCCACAGAGAGGTGAGCAGCGGGCAGTGACAGAGCAGCGGGCGGTGTTGGAGCCGCGGACAGATACTCGTGTGTGTTATTACTGCAGAGAGACGGGGCATATCAAGCCTCGTTGTCCCAAGTTGCATCAGATTGCAGTAGCAGCGGTGCAGGCTGGTGGTCAGCCAGGAGTGCAGCAGGGTGTGCAGC
>NW_010922132.1:8015-8110 GCF_000633955.1 Camelina sativa
AGTTTCAGTGGATCCAGGGAAGATTCAGTCCATCAGGGAGTGGCCGAAGCCGCAGAGTGCCACTGAGATTCAGAGTTTCCTGGGGTTAGCAGGTT
>NW_010922133.1:0-276 GCF_000633955.1 Camelina sativa
ACACTTATACCCGTTTTTTCCCAAAACAGGCTGAATCCGAGGAAACAGGCTAAAACCGAGAGAAAAATTTTATTCAAAGCAGTAAACAGGTATGGTACTCTTCCTAGGGTCAACATATGTAACAATCCAATTCCATTGACTAATTATAAAAGTTCGGGTTCAATTTGGAGTGTTTAGACAACACTTAAACCCGTTTTATCCCAAAACAGGCTTAAACCGAGAAAACAGGCTAAAACCGAGAGAAAACATTGATTTGAAGCAGTAAACAGCTATGTT
>NW_010922133.1:6985-8085 GCF_000633955.1 Camelina sativa
TGTGTGCCAATCCAATGCATTAGACTAATTTTAAGAGATCGGGATGAATTTGGAGTCTTTAGAAAACACTTATACCCGTTTTTTCCCAAAAGTGGCTGAATCCGAGAAAACAGGCTAAAACCGAGAGAAAAAATTTATTCGAAGCAGTAAACAGGTATGGTACTCTTCCTAGGGTCAAAATATGTAACAATCCAATTCTATTAACTAATTATAAGAGTTTGGGTTGAATTTGGAGTGTTTACACAACACTTAAACCCGTTTTATCCCGAAACAGGCTTAAACCAAGAAAACAGGCTAATACCGAGAGGAAACACTGATTTGAAGCAGTAAACAGCTATGTTAATCTTTCTAGGGTCAAAATATGTAACAATCCAATGCATTTGACTAATTATAAGAGTTCGGGTTGAATTTGGAGTGTTTAGACACCAGTTATACCCATTTTGTCCCAAAACATGCTAAAACCGAGAAAACATTGATTCTAAGCAGTTAATTGCTTTGTTACTGTTTCTAGGGTCAGAGTGTGTGACAATACAATGCATTGGACTAATTCTAGCGAACGGGATGAATTTGGGGTGTTTAGACAACACTTAAACCCGTTTTTTCCCAAAACAGGCTAAAACCGAGAGAAAACATTTATAAGAAGCAGTAAACAGCGATGATACTCTTTCAGGGGTCAAAATATGTAACAATCCAATGCATTTGACTAATTGTAAGAGATCGGGAAATTGGAGTGTTATTATAACACTTAAACCCGCTTTATCCCAAAACAGGCAAAAACCGAGAAAACTTTGATTCGAAGCAGTAAATAGCTATGTGATGTTCATATATTTTACCTTGTTTTCCCTTAGTTTATTCACAACTTTTGCATCTTTTGCTATCCATTTAGGCCATTATTGTGTAGCTTTAGGACTAATCATGCATTAGAGTATAGTTGCATTGCATTTGCATCTTTTCATGCATAAACAGGTGATTTTGGAGCTTAAGGAGCATGGAAGCATTGCTGAGAAGAAGTGAAGCAATCCTGAGGAGAAAACAAGAGAGTTAAGGCTGAAAAATCAAGGTCCGGAGTCCAACTCGACCGCACACTCGACCAGACACTC
>NW_010922134.1:0-615 GCF_000633955.1 Camelina sativa
AAGCCGAGAAAACAGGCGAAAATCGAGAGAAACATCGATTTGAAGCAATAAACAGCTATGTTACTCTTTTTACGGTTAAAATATGTAACAATACAATACATTTGACAAATTATAAGAGTTCGAGTTGAATTTGGATTGTTTAGACACCACTTAGACCCATTTTGTCCCGAAACAGGCTAAAGCCGAGAAAACGTTTATTCTAAGCAGTAAACAGCCTTGTTACAGTTTCTAGGGTCATAATGTGTGAAATTCCAATCCATTTAACTAATTTTAAGGGTTCGGGATGAATTTGGAGTGTTTAGACAACACTTAAACCCGTTTTATCCCAAAACAGGCTTAAACCGAAAATAGGCTAAAACCGAGAAAAATAATTGATTCGAAGCAGTAAACAGATATGTTAATCTTTCCAGGGTCAAAATATATAACAATCCAATGCATTTGACTAATTATAAGAGGTCGGGATGAATTTGGAGTGTTTAGACACCACTTATACCCATTTTGTCCTGAAACAGGCTAAAACCGATAAAACATTGATTCTAAGCAGTAAATAGCGTTGTTACTGATTCTAGGGTCAGAATGTGTGACATTCCAATGCATTTGACTAATTGTAAGAAT
>NW_010922134.1:7438-8083 GCF_000633955.1 Camelina sativa
AAAACAGGCTAAAACCGAGAGAAACATTGATTTGAAGCAGTAAACAGCTATGTTACTCTTTCTAGGGTCTAAATATGTAACAATACAAGGCATTTGACTAATTATAACAGTTTGGGTTGAATTTAGAGTGTTCAGACAACACTTAAACCCGTTTTATCCCAAAACAGGCTTAAACCGAGAAAACAGGCTAAAACCGAGAGAAACGTTGATTTGAAGCAGTAAACAGCTATGTTACTCTTTTTACGGTTAAAATATGTAACAATCCAATACATTTGACTAATTATACGAGTTCGAGTTGAATTTGGATTGTTTGGACACCACTTAGACCCATTTTGTCCCGAAACAGGCTAAAGCCGAGAAAACGTTTATTCTAAGTAGTAAACAGCTTTGTTACAGTTTCTAGGGTAATAATGTGTGAAATTGCAATCCATTTAACTAATTGTAAGAGTTCGGGATAAATTTGGAGTGTTTAGAGAACACTTAAACCCGTTTTATCCCGAAACTGGCTTAAATCGAAAATAGGCTAAAACCGGGAGAAAAAATTGATTCGAAACAGTAAACAGCGATTTTAATCTTTCCAGGGTCAAAATATATAACTATCCAATGCATTTGACTAATTATAAGAGGTCGGGATGAATTTGGAGT
>NW_010922135.1:0-465 GCF_000633955.1 Camelina sativa
GCATATCCTGCAAATATTTAATGTATCATCCACAATTTTCAAATTTTTCTTGTTTATAAATATACTTCAAATAAAACCAATAAAAGAATACATGTCCATAAATTAACAGTCTTCTTTGTAGTGTTAGTTGTGGTTCCAAAAACTTTTTTAAAACTTGCCTCAAACATCGTAAGCATATCATAACGTCGTTTAGCATCATTAGCAGCTGAAAGTTGTGGTGTAATTTGATCAACAACATCTTCATCATCATCAGCATATTCAGATGATGATGAATCATCTTCTCCTTGACTACTACAATAAAACACCTAATCATCATATTCTTCTTCAATATCTGCAAAACATGGATTGATTATTTTATTTTTGTAAATAAATGTCTAACAATAGATAATATAGACTTTTATTATTGGATGAAGAAATTATACCGCTATCTGAGTCAACCTGCTCATATTCATTGTCTTCATCTTC
>NW_010922135.1:7389-8080 GCF_000633955.1 Camelina sativa
CCGGCCAGTCTTGTGGCGAAGACACCATCGTGATGCATTGGTTCACTTTGTTATATAAGTATCCTAAATTTATTAAAAAATTGACTACTATTTTGTTTTGGGTTAAAGTTATTTTGAAGTTTTAGCATCCATCCCTTAAAAAAAAAAAAAAAATGATTATAGTCTAGGCTTAAAATTAAACCAAAATTATATGTCTACAATGCATCGACGACATTATAGAAGTAAATGTTTTGGTGTTGTTAAGAAAAGTACTCTATATATTCTAATAAAATGACATCTATTATGTATATGTGTATAAACAACTTCATAAGAAATGTTATTGTTTTCTATGAGCATATTATTTTATCTAATAAGCAAATAAAAGAAAATATTATTATAGTATATATATAAAATTTGACCATAATAAAATCATAAGATTAAAACTTAAAACACTCGAGTTTTTAAAATAACATGACATGGAAAGATGGTAATTTATTACATAAGAAAAGCATGATGAGACAAAATGTCTCTTATTTGACAGAGAGAATAAAGCCAAACTACAGAGCAACTTGAAAGTCGACCACTTCATCATTAACTCCCTTGAAGCTATGCCTTAATAGATAAAGTCATCATCACTGTCGAGCTTGAAGGAGATCCTGAAAAACATCATAATAATATATCATCAAAATGATATATTGTAATAATCAATAAA
>NW_010922136.1:0-857 GCF_000633955.1 Camelina sativa
AATCGAACATGACGATCTCTTCTTCCAACTCCTAATCTTTCCCACCTACCAAAGCTAACTCTTCATCAGGGCGAAAGTGGGGTCCAATGCAAGAGAAGAAGAAACAATTTTCCTCGTCCGACATGATTTGTGGTTGGAGCAGCGACATTGCGGGTCCCTACAACGAGACCCTGATGTTCTTGACACAGATGCAACAGCTCTGCCGCATTCCCAAGAAAATTCATTTGACATTTTCCAACCCTATAAATTCACTGGAACAACCCACGATGGGATTTTTCTATGCGTACGAGGTCTACTTCAAAGGGTGTGGACCTTTCTTCCCACTTATGGAGATTCTAATAATATCAATTCTCCTATTTAAATAATCTGTTAAATTATCAAATTGGAAATGATGTATATTTAAAAATTAAAAACCTTAAAATTTAATTATTTTTTATGATATGTTATAAAATATTTTAGAGATATCATTATAGTTTGAAAATACAACATTACAACTGTTCTATAGAAATGAGCTTTGGGAGAAACATACATTATTATATCAGTATATATATTGTATATAATTAATAATTTATGATATTATTAGAACTATATTTTACATGGGGATTTCAAAAAATATTCCCTACGTTTCAAAATATAAGATGTTTTAGAGAAGTTTTTTGTTTCATAATATAAGATGTTTTCAAGGTTTTATGCAACTTTTAGATTAGTTTAGTATTTTATATTATGCAGTATTGTTTCTGATTGGTTGAACTTGTTAAAAGTAAAAACTTTTTAATATGCGTAATGTAGTTAAATCATCCTATATTTTGGAACAGAGTAAGTATTATTTTATTATTTTATCGAATTTTGTTAATTAT
>NW_010922136.1:2760-5841 GCF_000633955.1 Camelina sativa
ATGGTATATACAAGGGAAGGTCGGAGTACCTCAGTAGTAGAAGAAGGAGTCGGAGCTCGCCCAAGGAGTTGGTGTGTGATATTGGCTCTGTCCTTCACGGTGTTCAGGATCCGCGGGAGTGGTCTCAGCTGGTTGGTTGACTTGTTGCTCAACCGCTTGCGTGTTCTGATAAGTGTTCGGCTGCTCGTCGCACTGCATGTTATCAACTCTGGATTCGCCATGGTTCGAGACTAACATTACCACTTCCGTAGGCTGGTAATCGCCTTGCTGTTCAACTTGTTGCTCAACCTCTTGCTCAGCTTGAGTTGCAGAACGACGCGCTGATCGACGACTTGAGGAGGCTCTTGAACCACGCGAACCGTGTCCCCTTCTCTCCCTAGATTCATGTGACGAGTGGCGTGAAGGGGCGGGAGTAGGCTGCCACTGCCGTGACACATATGAAGATTCACGTGCTGGAGAGGGAATCGGAGAAGGTGTTCGCTCTGGGTTCACAGAAGGGCGTGCTGACATTGGTCTGTTATCCTCGGGTATAGACCTAGGGAGAGCGGTTATGGAAGTCGAGCAGCTAAACATACACACGAGTTTCTTGACAGTCTTGAAAATGCTGGTGAGCGCCTTGTCTCTAGCTTTCCCCCATTGTTGAAGCTTGTTGAGGCGGTCATGAGCTGCTCTGACCCCTCTAGCCATTCTTGGTTCTGAGTACTCATCAAAGTGGAACTACTCAGGGCGGTACTCAACTGCGTCGTCTTCCATCGGATCATCTCCTGCTTCCGCTACGTTGACGTGGTGCTCCTCAACATCAGAATTGTATAATGTCTCTGCAGGGGGAATGAACTCGATATGCTCACCGCTCAAGATTGTAGTCAAGTCGACGCAAGGGAGGAGTAGTCTCGAGGGACCGACCGCAGGATGCACAAACTTGTATAGCAATCGTCCATTCCTCAAACCCCAGTCCAAAGTGCGTAGCTGCCGCAAGTTGTTTATGTCTATCCAGCGTGGTAGGTACGGCTCGGATTGTAGAGCAACTCCTGCAGCCTCAAGAAACCAAGTCACTATACCTCCCATGCACATTATTCCTGGAGTGTGGTTGTTGTTGAGTCTCGAGACCCAAGTCTTGTATGACATGATGTAGTTGAGAAGGTAGAGCGAGACGGAGGTGTTGGACATGTCGCCTTGCAGTGCGGTACAATCCATGGAAGTGAACGAGAGTCCCTTAAGTGCCAGATCGATCATCTCAAGCTCGCCATAAGTAATATATCCCTTAATCTCCTTGGCATAGAAGGCATTTGCGACGGCTTTCTGGAAGTAACGCAGCACCGGGCTTCTCAGGTTCGTCGCCTTTGTTTTTGATGTAGTAAATACTGGCGTGCTACCGATCGTTGCCCAGAGAGCAGTTATCTCATTCCTGTCAAACTGCGGCGTGGTTCCTGTTCCGCTGGGAAAACCGAATATCTCTTCGATGGCTCGGAATGTAAGATTGCAGAACTGGCCATGAACGCGGAAGGTAATGTAGCCCAATCCTCCATCAGACATCATGCCTGGCTCATCCGCGTACCAGTGCATCTCCAAGGTGGAAAGGAACTGAATTGTCTCCTCTTTGTATCCATTCTTGGGGGTGTTCATAACTCTCTCCAGATGACATCGCCGAAACAAGTACTGAACATCCTCCCCAATCCCTAGCAGCTCCATCGTCTCAGGATGTGGATATCTGGTTCCACTGAACTCGCACTGTTGGAACAGCTCGTAGTACTCTTTGGGAGTCAGCTTCGTCTCATATTGTCGCCGTCGTACAGATTTCCTTGGCTCTTGTGCTGGACGCAACGCAGGTTCTTCCTGTTCGTAATCACTGCCTTGGTCTCCCGAGAGGGAAGCTCATGCCGGTCTCTTCCCGCGACTCTTGCTCTTGGAGAGTGGTTTGTCCGATCTGCTCGAACCCGCTGGTTGTTCTGAACCCCCAACAACCTCGTCAACCATGTTCTTCATTTTCATGAAACGCTTTGCCATGGATTCGGGGGATGAACGTTCTCCGGCGACACAACCATATGCCTCTCGCATCTCGTGTATAAACTCAGTACTTTTTCTGTTTCGCTGAAACATGTAAACTCAAAGCTAAACGTTAATACGTTAGTGAGCGAATAATAAGAGCAATTAACAAACTTGATTGTTAGAATGCTACGAGAGGAGTGTATCAAATGGCAACGACAAGTATGGTTCACGTCGGTGAATCAAACGAGCTGGATCGAGTGGACAGTGCTTCGATGGCGTGACTCGATCAGATGTGGGTGAAGCTGGTTCGAGTCGACGTGGGTCTTGGATCGAGTCGGCGGGGATCTTGGATCGAGTCGATGGTGGTGACTTTAGTGTATCGAGTGGAACGAGCGGTGACGACGGATCGAGAAAAACCGATCGAGTGAAGTAGTGATGGCTCGACTCGAGGGAGGATTTGACGGCGACTCGAGCGGATGTGGATCAAGCTGTGATGGCGCGACTCGATCGAGATTTTTTTTACGGCGAGGGTCGAGTGGAGAGCGTGGGTCGACTCGAGCGACACGGTTCGGTGACTCGAGCGAGGGAGATTCCAGGATTCGAAGCTTCGACGGTGACTTGAGTGGTTGGCGTGAAGACGTGTGAATAACAACAGCGGTAGATCGAGTCAAGCAGTACGAGAGACGTTCGTCGTTGTCGATCGAGTCAGAGCGTGTAGGGGGCGGATCGAGTGGTGATAACGGCAAGCAGTACCGTTGGTCGAGTCGATGGTCAGCGGTTCGAGCGGCAGAGCGGGGTGGAAGGCAATCTCGTCGTCGATGTTGGTGGAATGAACGGTGGATCCGGTTGCTTCGATCATTGGTTAAGTTGAGCAGCAAGGTGATAATTACCTTCGTCGACGTCAAGCAAGAGAGAAAAGAGAGAGTGAGTGAGTGAATAATTGAGTAGGGTTTGATGGTTGTTTGTTGTGGTTGGTGGGTTGAGAGTAAACGGGAGAAGGGTTAAATAGATGGGTGAGAAAGATGAATTATGGTGAGGTGATGGAGTTGATATGTCGTGCAAGTGGAGAGAAAAAGAGAGTGATGGTGGAGTGAT
>NW_010922136.1:7620-8060 GCF_000633955.1 Camelina sativa
CCAGAGAGTCTCGTCCAGCTTGACAGACCAATCTTTTTTCGAAACCCCGACAATCCTTGACAAAATACCTTTGATCTGCTTATTTGAGACTTCAACCTGTCCGCTGGTCTGAGGGTGATATGCAGTAGATACCTTGTACTTGACCCCATACTTTCTCAGCATACTCTCAAACACTTTGTTGATGAAATGAGTTCCGTCATCGCTGATCACTGCTCTAGGTATCCCATACCTTGGAAAAATTATACTTTTGAACAACTTCAGAACAACCTTGTGATCATTGGTAGGACTGGCAATGGCTTCGACCCACTTAGAAACAAAAATCAACTACCACCAGAATATAGACATTGCCATTTGATGGCGGGTTGAAAGGTCCCATGAAGTCTATCCCCCAAGCGTCAAATATCTCTACTTCCAGGATCGGGTTCTGGGGCATCTCGTTC
>NW_010922137.1:0-362 GCF_000633955.1 Camelina sativa
CACATAATGCCGTCTTTGTGGTCCTCGCCCACAACAAGTAGTTCTCTTCTTTGAGAGTAACTGGAACAATCAAGGTCTTGTTGCCTTCCATGGTGTTTTGTCCGTTGGTCAATAGCTTTATCCAACGGTTAAAACAAAACGCTTCTTGCGATTGAAACAGAAATGTAGGAAAGTGATAAGAGCGGAAGTGATGAATGGATGAGAGATTGAGAACTAGGAGCAACAAGGCTCTGATACCATGTAAGTTTAGATTCAAAGAAGAAGAAGATAAGATAATTTGCGGTTTAGGGTTGTGAGAGTGAGTAGAAGTGTAATGGAGAGTATAGAAGAAGAATTCAACTTCTTACTTGATTTAGAACCTA
>NW_010922137.1:422-941 GCF_000633955.1 Camelina sativa
CGGTTTTAGGTTTAGTGATTGGATAGGAGTGTAAGAGAATAGAAAGAAAAGTATAGAAGAAGAAAATAGCTTCGTACTTGATATGGTACCTAGATACAACCTACTTATAGTCATTTACAAAGAGAATATTCTAATAAGATGCTGTACACGATTTTACACAAGGATAGCGACATCTCCTTTCTTAACCTATACATGTGATATATTTTTGACTTAAGACCTCCCACTTGCCTCAAACTCGCCAACGGCTAATAGGAGAAGGATCTAGATGTTCCTTTGCTTTAGAAGGCTTCTCAACATGGGCTGGACTTGTTTAGACGCCTCATTGTACGGATTGCCCATCGCATTGTACGGACAGTGCTTGTACGGACGGTATGGTACGGATGGTGCTTGTACGTGTGTGAGTTCTCATACTCCCCCTCAAGCTTAAGCGACTTATTGTCGATAAAGCTTGAAGATCACGAACACCTACCTCATTAAAAACCTTAGTATAGAAAACCACTTGGGAAAAACTATACTTAA
>NW_010922137.1:3091-8056 GCF_000633955.1 Camelina sativa
CCAAGAAAGGCTTGGTGTTCCATAGGAAAATGAGCAAGAGTGCACACTGCTTGAATGGGATGGGCAACGGCCATGTTGTTGTAGTACACTCGAGTGTTCTTCCAGTGAGATGGGTCAAACTTGAGACGCTGGCTCCGTCGTAGTGGTATGACTTCCTCATGATCATTGTCTTCATGGTCGTCCTCGTTTTGGCCGGTTGTTTCCTCAGGATGCATTTCCTCCTCTAGGCTTTGTGATAGTTCGTCATTGGGCGCGGACGAGTCACCGGAAGGGGCTGAGTAGGGACTGTATCTGAACAAGTTGGGTTGGAGTCAGTAGGTGGAACACCTTCTTCTGGTGCGTTTGGCCCCGAGGGATTGTCAGCGTCCCGATTGGTTTCGACTCCTAGCCTTTCAAGTATGATCCGAAGGTTCTTGGCACGATCGGATGGTGAGGTTGATATTTCTCTAAGTTCATCCCAATTTTTCTGGTCATAATATCCTCGAGTTTCCACAAACTTCGCATCACGAGACACCAACACTCGTCTAGCTTCAAGATCATAGCATTTATAGCCTTTTTGTGTGGTAGAGTAACCAAGAAACATGCTCTTAGTACTCTTGTTGTCAAGCTTGTCGCGTAATTCTCCTGGTTTTAACACAAAACACACACAACCAAATACACGTAAGTGATCAACAGTGGGTTTCTCTTTGTTTAGTACATCAAATGGTGATTGGACTTGTAGAATTTTTGTTGGAATGCGGTTGATGAGATAACATGCCGCAAGAACTGTTGTATGGAACATCATTGAGCGGGCCACCTCCATTAAGTGTCTATTCTTTCGTTCAGCTACACCATTTTGTTGTGGAGTATATGGGCAGCTTGTTTGATGAATTATGCCATGGTTGGTGAGGTGTTGTTTGAAGGTATGACTTGTGTATTCTCCACCATTATCTGATCTCAAAATCTTTATTTTTGCATTATAGTGGTTAGTCACATAATTTTGAAAGCTAATAAATGCTTCAAGAACTCTATCTTTAGTAGGAAGAAGTGTGAGCCATGTATATTTAGATTTCTCATCAATGAATGTAACAAAATACTTTTGATTTTCTCTAGACAAGCAAGGGGATGTCCACACATCAGAGTGAACCAAATCAAAGCAATTTTCATAAATAGTCAATGATTTAGGAAAAACAGATTTGGAATGTTTACCAAGGATACAAGCCTCACACTCATCATTTTTAAAAGAAATATTTGGAAATATTAATTCTAGAGCTCTAGAATGAGGATGTCCTAGTCTAGCATGCCACATAACATTGTTTTCTTGAACATTAACTGAACTAAAACAGGAAGAATTTGAAGAGGAAGATATATTTAGGTCCTTAAGCAAGTAGAGGTCATCTTGAGTGACTCCTTGGCCAAGAACTTTACTTGTTTCAATATCCTGAAAATACACATTATTAGGACCAAATATAGCATAACAATTTAAATCAGTGGTGGCTCTTTTAACTGATAAGAGATTGGAGGTAAAGTTAGGCATATAAAATGCTTTAGAGGATTTATCAAATAATTTTAAGTTTCCTATTCCCTTAACAGGTACCTTCTCACCATTAGCTATAGTCACATTCCCTATGGCAGGTTTAATGTCACTAATTAACTTAGGGTCACTAATCATATGGTGTGATGCACCAGAATCTACAATGAGAGGTTTATTTGGTTTAAGGGCAAGAAATGAGTTACCGAAGGCCTCCTTGAGGGCTTTGATGAGAGCATCAAGGTCTGATTTCATTACAAATTCAGAAGAGGCAGCAAGAGCAACTCCATTACCTCCGGAGACTTGGTGGCCTGAATCGGAAGTCATTGCTTCTCCCACCATTGCTGCTTGATGCGTTCGTGGTAGCCCTCCTCGGTTGTTCATGGACCGATTGACTTGGAGATGAGGGTGAAGGATCCAGCATCGGCTCTTGAAGTGGCCAACCTTCCTACAATGGTCACAAATAGGTGGGTTTTTGTCATCATGTTTGAAGTAGCCTTTATTTGCGGAAGCTATCTCCACTTTGTTGGCCGTTACAAGCTCTCCTTTGCTCCCAAACAACCCCATGGAGTCATGCTCCTTTTGGATCTGGCTACACACCTCATCTAGGCTAGGGAGCTTATCTGACCTCAAGATATGTTTGATGAGGTCATTGTAAGAAGGATTTAGTGTGAGAAGTAGACCGAACACCTTGTCCTGCTCTCACCTCTCGTTCAGTATGGCCGGATCAAGTGTGGCCGGCCTAAGCATCTCAAGCTCAGCCCAAAGAGACCTAAACTTCCCAAAGTGTTTGGTGAACTCCATGTCTTCTTGGCTTAGGTTGTTAATGGCCCTCTTGATCTCAAATACTCGGTTTAAGTTGGTGGTGTTGCCGAACACATTTTGTAATGTGTCCCACAGATCCTTGGCCGTCTCGCAATATGAGTAGGCTTCAAGTATTGGAGCATCAAGAGAGTTTTGAATGATGGCAAGAACACTTTGGTCTTCTTGAAACCATTTGTCTCCACCACTTGTGACCGCTTCTTTTCCGTCTACGGTGGACTCTTCCCTTGGAGCCTCACTCGTGGTAATATGGGTCCAAAGCCTCGGCCGCATAGCGCCGTCTTTGTGGTCCTCACCCACAACAAGTAGTTCTCTCCTTTGAGAGTAACTGGAACGATCAAGGTCTTGGTGCCTTCCATGGTGTTTTGTCCGCTGGTCAATAGCTTTATCCAACGGTTAAAAGAAATCGTTTCTTGCGATTGAAACAGAAATGTAGGAAAGTAATAGGAGCGGAAGTGATGAATGGATGAGAGATTGAGAACTAGGAGCAACTTGGCTCTGATACCATGTAAGTTTTAGATTCAAGGAGTAAGAGAGAAAGACAAAGTGTATTGAGAGTAAGTGAGTTTGCGGTTTTAGGTTTAGTGATTGGATAGGAGTGTAAGAGAATAGAAAGAGAAGTAAAGAAGAAGAAAATAGCTTCTTACTTGATATGGTACCTAGATACAACCTACTTATAGTCATTTACAAAGAGGATATTCTAATAAGATGTTGTACACGATTTTACACAAGGATAGCGACATCTCCTTCCTTAACCTATACATGTGATATATGTTTGACTTAAGACCTCCCACTTGCCTCAAACTCGCCAACGGCTAATAGTAGAAGGATCTAGATGTTCCTTTGCTTTAGAAGGCTTCTCAACATGGGCTGGACTTGTTTAGACGCCTCATGGTACGGATGGCCCATCGCATTGTACGGGCAGTGCTTGTACGGACGGTATCGTACAGATGGTGCTTGTACGTGTGTGAGTTCTCATAATAATTAGTCAAATTCATTGGATTGTTACATATTTTAACCCTAGAAAGAGTAATATAGCTGTTTACTGCTTCGAATCAATGTTTTCTCTCGGTTTTAGCTTGTTTTCTCGGTTTAAGCCTGTTTTAGGATAAAACGGGTTTAAGTGTTGTCTAAACACTCCAAATTCATCCCGAACTCTTACAATTAGTCAAATCCATTGGATTGTCACACATTCTGACCCTAGAAACAGTAACAAAGCTGTTTACTGCTTCGAATCAATGTTTTCTCGGTTTTAGCCTGTTTCGGGACAAAATGGGTAAAAGTGGTGTCTAAACACTCCAAATTCAACCCGAACTCTTATAATTAGTCAAATGCATTGGATTGTTACATATTTTGACCCTAGAAAGAGTAACATAGCTGTTTACTGCTTCGAATCAATGTTTTCTCTCGGTTTTAGCCTGTTTTCTCGGTTTAAGCCTGTTTTGGGATAAAACGGGTTTAAGTGTTGTCTAAACACTCCAAATTCATCCCGAACTCTTACAATTAGTCAAATGCATTGGATTGTCACAGATTCTGACCCTAGAAACAGTAACAAAGCTGTTTACTGCTTCGAATCAATGTTTTCTCGGTTTTAGCCTGTTTCGGGACAAAATGGGTAAAAGTGGTGTCTAAACACTCCAAATTCAACCCGAACTCTTATAATTAGTCAAATGCATTGGATTGTTACATATTTTGACCCTAGAAAGAGTAACATAGCGGTTTACTGCTTCAAATCAATGTTTTCTCTCGGTTTTAGCCTGTTTTCTCGGTTTAAGCCTGTTTTGGGATAAAACGGGTTTAAGTGTTGTCTAAACACTCCAAATTCATCCCGAACTCTTACAATTAGTCAAATGCATTGGATTGTCACACATTCTGACCCTAGAAACAGTAACAAAGCTGTTTACTGCTTCGAATCAATGTTTTCTCGGTTTTAGCCTGTTTCGGGACAAAATGGGTAAAAGTGGTGTCTAAACACTCCAAATTCAACCCGAACTCTTATAATTAGTCAAATGCATTGGATTGTTACATATTTTGACCCTAGAAAGAGTAACATAGCTGTTTACTGCTTTGAATCAATGTTTTCTCTCGGTTTTAGCCTGTTTTCTCGGTTTAAGCCTGTTTTGGGATAAAACGGGTTTAAGTGTTGTCTAAACACTCCAAATTCATCCCGAACTCTTACAATTAGTCAAATGCATTGGATTGTCACACATTCTGACCCTAGAAACAGTAACAAAGCTGTTTACTTCTTCGAATCAATGTTTTCTCGGTTTTAGCCTGTTTCGGGACAAAATGGGTAAAAGTGGTGTCTAAACACTCCAAATTCAACCCGAACTCTTATAATTAGTCAAATGCATTGGATTGTTACATATTTTGACCCTAGAAAGAGTAACATAGCTGTTTACTGCTTCAAATCAATGTTTTCTATCGGTTTTAGCATGTTTTCTTGGTTTAAACTTGTTTTGGGATACGGGCTTAAGTGCTGTCTAAACACTCCAAATTCATCCGGAACTCTTACAATTAGTCAAATTCATTGGATTGTCACACATTTCGACCCTAAAAACAGTAACAAAGCTGTTCACTCCTTTCAATCAGTGTTTTCTCGGATTTAGCCTGTTTCGGGACAAAATGGGTAA
>NW_010922138.1:0-937 GCF_000633955.1 Camelina sativa
TGGGATCCGGTGCATTAGTGCTGGTATGATCGCATTCGTTAGTATATTCCATGCAATCGCATATATCGTTTTTTGAAAACTCAAGGGATCAATCAATGTGGGTCCCACTTTATATGTGGACCGGTTTATTCACCTTTGGACGTGGTTCCAACCGCGAAAAACAAGAGATAACCATATCCAAACATAATTTTGTGCTCGTAGCTAATTGTGTCGCGATCACAAAAAAACATCCAAAACACCTTCAAACGTCAAAATTCGGCCTCCGGAATGGTCCAATGGAATGAAGACCCATTTCCTTGCCAGAAACACTCTTGGGGCTTTCCGAAATGGTTTTATGGTCGCGTGGTTCGTCACGATGTAAAAATTACGATGTTCTGTTTATACTATATAGTCTTACGCAACAACCAAAAAAAACAAAAAAAAAAAGAGGGAGGGATGCAACACGAGGACTTCCCGGGAGGTCACCCATCCTAGTACTACTCTCGCCCAAGCGCGCTTAACTGCGGAGTTCTGATGGGATCCGGTGCATTAGTGCTGGTATAATCGCATCCTTTGAATATACCATGCAATTGCATATATCGTTTTTTGAAAACTCAAGGGATCATTCAATGTGGGTCCCACTTGATATCTGGACCAGTTTATTCACCTTGCACGTGCTTCCAACCGCGAAAAACAAGAGATTACCATATCCAAACATAATTTGGTATTCGTAGCTAATTGTGTCGCGATCACCGGAAAACATCCGAAACACCTTCAAACGTCAAAATTCGGCCTCCGGAATGGTCCAATGGTACGAAGACCCATTGCCTTGCCAGAAACACTCTTGGGGCTTTCCTCAAATGGTTTTATGGTCGCGTGCTTCATCATGATGTAAAAATTACAATGTTCTGTTTGTACTATATAGTCTTACGCAACAACCAAAAAAAAAAAAAAAAAA
>NW_010922138.1:945-1440 GCF_000633955.1 Camelina sativa
GAGGGATGCAACACGAGGACTTCCCGGGAGGTCACCCATCCTAGTACTACTCTCGCCCAAGCACGCTTAACTGCGGACTTCTGATGGGATCCAGTGCATTAGTGCTGGTATGATCGCATCCGTAAGTGTATACCATGCAGTCGCATATATCGTTTTTTGAAAACTCAAGGGATCATTCAATGTGGGTCCCACTTGATATGTGGACCCGTTTATTCACCTTGGACGTGCTTCGAACCGCGAAAAACAAGAGATAACCATATCCGAACATAATTTTGTACTCGTAGCTAATTGTGTCGCGATCACAAAAAAACATCCGAAACACTTTTAAACGTCAAAATTCGGCCTCCAGAATGGTCCAATGGTACGAAGACCCATTGCCTTGCCGGAAACACTCTTGGGGCTTTCCGAAAAGGTATTATGGGTCGCGTGGTTCCTCACGATGTAAAAGTTACGACGTTATGTTTGTACTATATAGGCTTACGCAACAACCAAAAA
>NW_010922138.1:7899-8056 GCF_000633955.1 Camelina sativa
ATGGGTCGTGTGGTTCCTCACAATGTAAAAGTTACGACGTTCTGTTAGTACAATATAGTCTTACGCAACAACCAAAAAAAAAAGAGGGAGGGATGCAGCACGAGGACTTTCCGGGAGGTCACCCATCCTAGTACAACTCTCGCCCAAGCACGCTTAA
>NW_010922139.1:0-572 GCF_000633955.1 Camelina sativa
GGGTATAAGTGTTGTCTAAACACTCCAATTTCAACCCAAATTCTTACCATTAGTCCAATGCATTGGATTGTTACATATTTTTATCCTAGAAACAGTAAAAAAGCTGTTTACTGCTTCTAATCAATGTTTTGTCGGTTTTAGCCTGTTTTCTCGGTGTAAGCTTGTTTTCTCGGTGTAAGCCTGTTTTGGGATAAAACAGGTTTATGTGTTGTCTAAACACTCCAAATTCATACCAGTCTCTTACAATTAGTCAAATGCATAGGATTTTCACACATTCTGACCCTAGAAACAGTAACAAAGCTGTTTATTACTTCAAATCAATATTTTCTCGGTTTAAGCCTGTTTTGGGATAAAACAGGTTTATGTGTTGTCTAAACACTCCAAATTCATACCAGTCTCTTACAATTAGTCAAATGCATTGGATTGTTACATATTTTGCCCCTAGAAACAGTAACAAAGCTGTTTATTACTTCAAATCAATATTTTCTCGGTTTAAGCCTGTTTTGGGATAAAACAGGTGTAAGTGTTGGCTAAACTCTCCAAATTCATCCCAAACTCTTACAATTAGTCTA
>NW_010922139.1:4668-8054 GCF_000633955.1 Camelina sativa
TTGATTAGGATATCATCGAGTGTGATCGGTCGTGTCCGTACGGTCATATATTGGGACGTGTCCGTACGGTCATGTGTTGGGCAGTCCGTACGTGTAAGAAGGCCGAGCACCAACGATGGGAATAAAGGGCTGGTTTGGCTTTACAAAGGCCCAAATAGAAGAGAAGGATCGAGAAGACATCAAGTGGGAAGCTTGTAGCCGTTAGGAGTCACATGTTTCCTTAAGGGAAACCTCGAGATGTCACTATCACCATAGGGACTCACCCTCTCTCTCTCTTTGTGTCGTTATCAAGCTTGTAAAGGAAGTTGCCCTAGTCTTACATTCTATTTAAGGCACCTAGCCGACATTGTAGATGAACCATTCTAATAGAATATCATTTGCTTCCTTTATTCTCTTTGTTCATCACTTTATCTTCTCTTCTTACCACACTCAACACTTAAACTACTCACATTCCGCTTAAACTAACATGGTATCAGAGCAAGTTCTTCGATTCACCACTCTTTAAACTCACTCTTTCTACTTACTTACAAATCTCTACTTCTAGTTACTCTCTTTAAACCCTTTCTCACCATGGAAAGTGTAAAACCGGTCGTTACTCCGGTGGTTCTCAAGGGTGCAAACTATCTATTGTGAAAAAAACCACAAAGACCGCTCTTAGTGGCCGGGGACTCTGGATCCATGTTGAAACCGACCAACTCCCCAAGAAAGCCAACAAAGGAGACGGTAAAGAAGAAACAGAAGAAGACAAGGAGGCTGAGCTCGAAAAGGAAGCCAAATGGTTCCAGGAAGATCAGACCGTGCTTGCCATTCTTCAAAACTCGCTTGACGCGCCCATCTTAGAAGCCTACTCCTACTGTGAGACGGCCAAGGAGCTATGGGACACGCTGGCGAATGTGTACGGGAACATAACCAATTTAACCCGTGTGTTTGAAGTCAAGAAGGCCATTAACTGCTTGCACCAAGAGGACTTGGAGTTTACCAAGCACTTTGGGAAGTTTAGGTCCCTATGGGCCGAACTTGAGATGCTCCGGCCAAGCACTATAGATCCGGCTATTCTGAATGAGAGGAAGGAGCAAGACAAAGTCTTTGGCCTGCTGCTAACCCTGAATCCTGCCTTCAATGACCTCATTAAGCACATACTTCGCGGTGACAAGCTGCCTACCCTTGATGATGTGTGTGCCCAAGTTCAAAAGGAACAAGGCTCGCTTGGTCTCTTCAGTGGTAAAGAGGAACTAGTCATGGCCAACAAAGGGATATACAAACACGAAGAAAGGAAGACGGCCGTATGCGACCACTGCAAGAAGAAAGGCCATGTGAAGGATAAGTGTTGGATCCTCCACCCTCATCTCAAACCAGCCAAGTTTAAGGCTAACATGTCGCGGGAAGGTACAAGCGGCCAAGGAGCCGAAGCAGCAAACCAAGGAGGGGCAACGGCCATGATAGCCTCCTATGGAGACTTGGTGAGGAAGTCTGACTTGGAGGCCCTTATCAAGTCCATTGCTGCACTCAAAGAATCCGGTACCACCTTCTTTGCTTCTAAACCTAGTAAAATGCTTGTTGTTGATTCAGGGGCTTCTCATCATATGATTAGTAACCCAAGTCTACTAGACAATATAGAACCAGCACTAGGTGATGTGGTCATTGCTAATGGGGATCGAGTTCCGGTTAAGGGTATTGGTAACTTGAAATTGTTTAAACAGAACTCTAAAGCGTTTTACATGCCCACATTTACTTCAAATCTCTTATCAGTGAAGAAAGTAACCCATGATTTGAATTGTTATACTGTATTTGGCCCTAATAGTGTCCATTTTCAGGATATTAAGACCGGACAGATACTTGGGGAAGGAGATGGAACCGGAGATCTTTATCTCTTAGAGAAAACATCACAAAGTTCCTCTAACCCGATTTCGTTTACTTCTTGTCTCCCATCTAATAATGCTAATGCACTGTGGCATGCTAGGCTAGGCCACCCTCATTCTCGCGCTCTTGAGTTATTATTACCTAATGTCTCCTTTAGTAGTTCTAGCTGTGAGTCATGTATCCTTGGAAAACATTGTAGAACTGTTTTTCCAAAATCTTCTACCATTTATGAAAATTGCTTTGATTTGGTTCATTCAGATGTGTGGACATCACCATGCTTATCTAGAGACAATAACAAGTATTTTGTGACATTTATTGATGAAAAATCAAAATATACTTGGATAACACTTTTACCTTCTAAAGACCGGGTGTATGATGCTTTTATAAACTTTCAAAACTATGTCACTAATCACTTTAATGCCAAGATCAAAGTGCTTAGGTCTGATAATGGAGGGGAATACACTAGTCACAAACTCAAAGAACACCTATCTAGGCATGGCATAATTCAACAAACCAGTTGTCCTTACACTCCTCAACAAAACGGTGTGGCGGAAAGGAAGAACCGACATCTTATGGAGGTGGCCAGATCGATGATGTTTCACATGAATGTTCCCAAGAGATTTTGGGGGGATGCAGTCATGACAGCCTGCTATCTTATCAACCGGACGCCAACAAAAATCCTAAGCGATCTAACTCCTTTTGAAGTACTTACTAAGAATAAACCATCACTAGATCACTTACGAGTGTTCGGCTGTGTGTGTTTTGTTTTCATACCAGGGGAACAAAGGAGTAAGCTCGATGCAAAGAGTACCAAAAGTATATTCATTGGATACTCAACAACACAAAAGGGCTACAAATGTTATGAACCGGTCCATGGTCGCATGTATGTGTCTCGGGACGTCAAGTTCATGGATGGTCAAGGATACTATGAGACGAAGGATTGGAACAGCCTCAAAGATCTCTCACACTCAACCACAGACCGGGCCACCAACCTCCGCTTCCTTCTTGACCACTTAGGCGTCACCGAGCAACCACACACAGAGGCACCCAACACGGCTCAAACCTTAGATGAGTCTACGGACCCACCAGTGTCTCATGAACACCGATCAGAGGACAATGGTGTTGAGCTGCGTGAGCATCTACCCGGAGGACACTTGACACTACCGGATGACACCGATAGGGTGGAGGTAGACCCTACAGCCCCATCCTCTTCAGAACCAGTGTCCTCTCCACCACCACTCCGGCGGAGTGCCCGTCTCAAGTTTCATCCGTCTACCTGGAAGAACAAGCGTGTGTACTATAATAATCAAGCAGTGGCTCACCTAATTCAGGCCGTATGTTCACTTGCCCTGTTGCCTCCCGACCATGCCGCATTTCTTGGGGCCATTGATGCACACTATATTCCCCAAACATACGCTGAGGCCAAAGATCACAAAGTATGGCTCGCTGCAGTGGCGGATGAGACCGGTGCTATGGTTTGGAACCACACTTGGGACGAGGCCGACTTACCTGTAGGGAAGAAAGCG
>NW_010922140.1:0-3333 GCF_000633955.1 Camelina sativa
GTCCCAAGTATGATTGCGGATCATGGCCCCTGTCTCATCATCAACAGAATCTAACCATTCAGTGTGTTCTTTGGCCTCATTATAGGTTTGCGGGATAAACTGAGCATCGATCTTGGTGAGGAAGGCAGCATGTTCTTGAGGGAGCAGGTCAAGCGAACACACAACTTGAATCGGATGGGCCACGGCCTGGTTGTTGTAATAAACCCGTTTTTCTTTCCAAGTGGACGGGTGAAACTTGAGCCGTTCACTTCGACGAGGGAGAACTATGCTTGATTCTTGTTGGAGTGTATCATTGTCAGCACTCGGGTGACCACGAGCCTCCGGGATTGATAAATCAAGAGGTTCATCAGTGGAGAGATCTAGCGGCTCCGAAGCATTTTCTTGATCTTCTTCTTGACTAGGCGGCTCGGAGGAGGTTGGTGTAGAGCCTTCAGTCAGTTCATGCTGAGTCTGATCAGGTTGGTCTTGGTCCGTGCGAGTAGATGGCATTGTGACACCAAGATGATTCAGTAGGAACCGTAGGTTGGTAGCTCGATCGGAGTTGGAATGAGATAGGTCCTTGAGGCTGTCCCAGTCCTTTGTCTCGTAGTATCCTTGTTGTTCAAGGAACTTCACGTCTCGGGAGATAAGTAAGCGGCCGGTGGTGGGATCATAGCACTTATACCCTTTTTGACTCGTCGAGTAGCCAATGAACATGCATTTGGTGCTTTTGGCGTCGAGCTTAGTCCTTTGTTCACCTGGTACCAAGACAAAACACACACACCCAAATACGCGTAAGTGATCCAATGAGGGTTTAATTTGATTCAATACCTCATATGGTGATTTATCTTGTAAGACTTTGGTGGGAGTCCTATTGATCAGGTAACAAGCTGTCATCACGGCGTCTCCCCAAAAGCGTTTGGTGACATTGGTTTGAAACATCATCGCCCTTGCCACCTCCATGAGATGCCGGTTCTTTCTCTTGGCCACACCATTTTGCTGGGGCGTATAAGGGCAACTAGTTTGTTGTAGTATGCCGTGTTTGGACAAGTGAGCTCTAAGTTTATGACTTGTGTACTCTCCTCCATTGTCCGATCTTAGTACCTTTATTTTAGCATTGAAATGATTAGTGACATAATTCTGAAAGTTAACAAATGCATCATAGACTCTATCTTTAGATGGTAACAAGGTAAGCCAAGTGTACTTTGATTTTTCATCAATAAAAGTCACAAAATACTTGTTATTATCTCTAGATAAGCAAGGTGAAGTCCAAACATCAGAATGCACTAAATCAAAACAATGTTCATAAATAGTAATTGACTTAGGAAAAATAGACTTGCAATGTTTGCCAAGAATACAAGGTTCACAACTTGAATTATCAAAGGAAACATTAGGCAACATTAATTTAAAAGCCTTAGAGTGAGGGTGGCCTAGTCTAGCATGCCAAACATCACTCGAAATACTACTAAGGTTTGATATAAGCGAAAACACATTAGATGGACTTGATGAGGTTTTCTCTAGGACATATAGATCTCCCTTAGCATCTCCTCCTCCAAGAACCTTTCCAGTCTTAATATCCTGAAAATGCACACTGTTAGGGCCAAAGATAGTGTAGCAGTTTAAATCAGTTGTAGCTCTTTTAACCGATAAGAGGTTAGAGGTAAAAGTAGGCATAAAGAAAGCCTTTGAATCCTTGTCAAAGAGCTTCAAGTCTCCTACACCCTTTACTGGTATTCTATCCCCATTAGCAATAATAACATTACCCACAGCCGGTTTTATGTTGTGTATAAGACTAGGGTTACTTATCATGTGGTGAGAAGCACCCGAGTCAACAACAAGGGTTTTACTAGGCTGTGAGGCAAAGAAGGTGGTACCAGATTCTTTTAGCGCGGCAATGGATTTGATGAGAGCCTCCAGGTCAGACTTCCTCACAAGATCCCCAAACGAGGCTGCCATAGCCGTAGCCGCCGCACTGCCTTGGTTTGCTGCACCGGAACCTTGACCGCTTGGTCCTTCATGTGAGAGGTTCGCTTTGAACTTGGCCGGCTTGAGGTGAGGGTGAAGAACCCAGCACTTGTCCTTCATGTGTCCCTTCTTTTTGCAGTGGTCACACACCATGGCTCTCCGGTCGTCGTGTTTGTAGGCGCCCTTGTTTGCAGTTGCCAAGTCTTCCTTTCCACTAAAGAGACCAAGGGAACCTTGTTCCTTTTGCACTTGGGAACAAACGTCTTCAAGCGTAGGCAGCTTGTCTCCCCGGAGGATATGCTTGATTAAGTCATTAAACGCCGGGTTAAGGGTGAGTAGGAGGCCAAACACCTTGTCTTGCTCCTTTCTCTCGTTGAGGATGGCTGGATCAATTGTACTCGGTCGGAGCATCTCGAGCTCGGACCATAGTGACATAAACTTCCCAAAGTGCTTCGTGAACTCCAAATCTTCTTGATGAATTCCATTGATTGCCTTCTTGACTTCAAACACTCGGGTTAGGTTGGTCACGTTCCCATAGACATTCGCTAGCGTCTCCCACAACTCCTTGGCCGTCTCGCAGTATGAATAGGCTTCAAGGATAGGTGCGTCTAGCTAGTTTTGGAGAATGGCAAGCACGGTCTAATCTTCTTCGAACCACTTAACTTCCTTCTCGAGATCAGCCTCCTTGTCTTCTTCCTTCTCTTCTTTACCATCTTCGTTAGTAGCTTTCTTGGGAAGCTGGTCCGTTTCAACATGGATCCACAGCCCCCGGCCACTAAGTGCGGTCTTTGTGGTTCTCTTCCACAACAAGTAATTTGCTCCTTTGAGCACTACCGGGGTTACAATGGGTTTGCTGTTATCCACTGTTACCGATTTGAAACAACAAAATAGAATATAACTAGGTAGAATATTGAAATGGAAGTAGTGTAAGGTGAATAAGAGAATAGAGAGAATAGCAAGTAGTATTTGGAGGGTTTAGGGATATAAGGAAGAACAGGACTAGATTTAGAGATTCAAGGATGAAAGGACTTGCTCTGATACCATGTTGGGTTTAGACGGAAGCAAAGAGAACAATTTGAGAGAGATTGAGTTAACTATGTAGAGAGAAGTGAGAAAACATATGATTCCATTAATATATTCATTACAATGTCGGCTAAGAACTATAAATAGCAAGGAAAGAAACTAGGGCAACCCTCTATTACACTCGACAACTTGTTGATAGGGACATAAAGGAAGGAGTGGGTAGATCCCAAGGATGATAGTGACATGACTTGGTTTCCTTAAGGGAGGCGACCCGTGACCTTATCCTCCAACGGCTTTATTGTGTCTTCGAGATCCTTCTAATGGGCTTTGCTAAGTAGTCCAGCCTCGCCTCTTCTCATTTCATTT
>NW_010922140.1:7039-8040 GCF_000633955.1 Camelina sativa
GGAGTGTTTAGACAACACTTAAACCCGTTTTATCCCAAAACAGGCTTAAACCAAGTAACCAGGCTAAAACCGAGAGAAAACATTGATTTGAAGCAGTAAACAGCTATATTACTCTTTGTAGGGTCAAAATATGTAACAATCCAATGCATTGGATTAATTATAAGAGTCCGGGTTGAATTTTGAGTGTTTAGACACCACTTCAACCCGTTTTATCCCAAAACATGCTTAAACCGAGAAAACATTGATTCTAAGCAGTTAATAGCTTTGTTACTGTTTCTAGGGTCAGAATGTGTGACATTCCAATGCATTTGACTAATTTAATGAGTTTGGGTTGAATTTGGAGTGTTTAGGCAACACTTAAACCCGTTTTATCCAAAAAACAGGCATAAACCGAGAAAACATTGATTCTAAGCAGTTAATAGCTTTGTTACTGTTTCTAGGGTCAGAATGTGTGACAATCCAATGCATTGGACTAAATGTAAGAGATCGGGATGAATTTGAATTGTTTAGACAACACTTAAACCCGTTTTATCTCAAAACAGGCTAAAACCAAGAAAACATTGATTCAAGGCAGTTAACCGCTTTGTTACTGTTTCTAGGGTCAGAATGTGTGACAATCCAATGCATTTGACTAATTGTAAGGGTTTGGGATGAATTTGGAGTGTTTAGACAACACTTAAACCCGTTTTATCCCAAAAGAGGGTTAAACTAAGAAAACAAGGTTAAACCGAGAGAAAACATTGATCCTAAGCAGTAAATAGCCTTGTTACCGTTTCTAGGGTCAGAATGTGTGACATTCCAATTCATTTGACTAATTGTATGAGTTTGGGTTGAATTTGGAGTGTTTACACAACACTTAAACCCGTTTTATCCCAAAACAGGCATAAACCGAGAAAACATTGATTCTAAGCAGTCAATAGCTTTGTGACTTTTTCTAGGGTCAGAATGTGTGATCATCCAATGCATTGGACTAAATGTAAGAGATCAAGATGAATTTGGAG
>NW_010922141.1:0-491 GCF_000633955.1 Camelina sativa
AGTTCATTAGCATAGTGTCTATCTCTGTTCTAGTTTCATTATAGCTTCAATTTTTCTGTTCTGTTTGCATTTAGTATCTTGTTCTAGTTGTTTTTACTTTCTGCATTTCATATTTCATAATAGGATTGTTAGTGACAAACAATCTTTACAATTGGCTTGACTTAGACTCATATGCACATCTTAATTGTTCACAATCACTCAGATAGGATTGACACCTCTTATACTGCAACTGCATAAGGGGAATTGAAACACCCTGACTTCTATTCATTCCATACATCATCATTCCATACCTTCATCATTCACCACACCACAAAGAAAGTCAGTTTCAGTGTCAAACCAAATGGGTGAGCTATTAACCACAAAAGATGCAATCAAATCTAGCTAAGTCAAGCGAACCTTAGTTTTGATTTTCTAACAACCTAAGTGAGCAAGCAACAAAAGAAAAGGAGAACTAATAGCAAAACTAAGCAGTGTCTAACAAAACTAAGCAG
>NW_010922141.1:3774-5614 GCF_000633955.1 Camelina sativa
TAGATCTAGAGACTATCATTAGGCTTGCTAAGAGATTAGAAGTCTTGTTTGATTTTTGACATATTGCTTAATGCCTGCTTGTGTAGATTCTTTACTTTGTGAGAACAAGTCTAGAGATGCATGAGTTTGATTGTTTCTTGCCATGAGAGTGGATTAAATATGTCTTAGAAATATATGTCTAGAGATTAGCTCAAGTTGTTTGAGATTTGTTGACCAAGTTAGATGACCTCAATCATAGTACAGCCCATGAATCCCTCCTCAAGACTTTCCTTGTGTGACAATCCAATGAATTTGACTAGTTGTAAGAGTTCGGGATGAATTTGGAGTATTTAGGCAACACTTAAACCCGTTTTATCCCAAAACATGCTTAAACCAAGAAAACAGGAAAAAACCGAGAGAAAACATTGATTCGAAGCAGTAAACAGCTATGTTACTCTTTCTAGGGTCAAAATTTGTAACAATCCAATGCATTTGACAAACTATAAGAGTTCGGTTTGAATTTGGAGTGTTTAGACACCAATTTTACCCATTTTGTCCCGAAACAGGCTAAAACCGAGAAAATATTGATTCAAAGCAGTAAACAGCATTGTTACTGTTTATGTGGTCAGAATGTGTGACCGTGCAATGAATTTGACTAATTGTAAGAGTTCGCAATGAATTTGGAGTGTTTAGACAACACTTAAACCCGACTTATCCCAAAATAGGCTTAAACCGAGAAAACAAGCAAAAACCGAGAGAAAACATTGATTTGAAACAGTAAACATCTATGTTACTCTTTATAGGGTCAAAATATACAACAATCCAATGCATTTGACTAATTGTAACAGTTCGGGTTGAATTTGGAGTGTTTAGACACCACTCATACCATTTTGTCCCGAAACAGGCTAAAACCGAGAAAACATTGATTCTAAGCAGTAACAGCTTTGTTACTGTTTCTAGAGTCAGAATGTGTGACAATCCAATGCATTTGACTAATTGTAAGAGTTTTCGATGAATTTGGAGTGTTTGACAACAGTTAAACCCTTTTTATCCCCAAAAAGGCTTAAACCAAGAAAAGAGGCTAAAAGTGAGAGAAAACATTGATACGAAGCATTAAACTGCTACATTACTCTTTCTAGGGTCAAAATATGTAACAAACCAATGCATTTGACTAATTGAAGAGCTCAGGATGAATTTTGAGTGTTCAACCAACACTTAAACCCGTTTTATCCCAAAACAGGCTTAAACTGACAAAACAGGCTAAAATCGTAAAAAAACATTGATTCGAAGCAGTAAACAGCTATGTTACTCTTTCTAGGGTCATAATATGTAACAATCCAATGCATTTAACTAATTATAAGAGTGCAGGTTGAATTTGTAGTGTTTAGACACCAGTTATACCCATTTTGTCCAAAAACAATCTAAAACCGAGAAAACATTGGTTCAAAGCAGTAAACAGCTCTGTTACTATTTCTAGGGTCAGAATGTGTGACAGTCCAATGCATTTGACTAATTGTAAGACTTCGCAATGAATTTGGAGTGTTTAAACCACACTTAAACCCGTTTTATCCCAAAAAGGCTTAAACCGAGAAAACAGGCTAAAACCGAGAAAAAACATTGATATAAAGCAGTAAACAGCTCTGTTACTATTTCTAGGGTCAGAATGTGTGACAGTCCAATGCATTTGACTAATTGTAAGAGTTCGCGATGAATTTAGAGTGTTTAGACAACACTTAAACCCATTTTATCTAAAAACAAGCTTAAACCGCGAAAACAGGCTAAAACCGAGAAAAAACATTGATATAAAGCAGTAAACAGCTATGTTACTCTTTCTAGGGTCAAAATATGTAACAATCCAATG
>NW_010922141.1:5760-5950 GCF_000633955.1 Camelina sativa
ATATATAACTACCCAATGCATTTGACTAATTATAAGAGTTCGGTTGAATTTGGATTGTTTAGACACCACTTTTACCCATTTTGTCCTGAAAGAGGCTAAAACCGAGAAAAAATTGATTCTAAGCAGTAAACAGAGTTGTTACTGTTTCTAGGGTCAGAATGTGTGACAATCCAATGCATTTTACTAGTTG
>NW_010922141.1:6831-8028 GCF_000633955.1 Camelina sativa
CTTAAACCAAGAAAACAGGCTAAAACCGAGAGAAAACATTGATTCGAAGCAGTAAACAGCTATGTTACTCTTTCTAGGGTCAAAATATGTAACAATCCAATGCATTTAACTAATTTATAAGAGTTCGGGTGGAATTTGGAGTGTTTAGACACCACTTTTACCCATTTTGTCCCGAAACAGGCTAAAACCGAGAAAATATTGATTCAAAGCAGTAAACAGCATTGTTACGGTTTATGGGGTCAGAATGTGTGACAGTCCAATATATTTGACTAATTATAAGAGTTCGCAATGAATTTAGAGTGTTTAGAGAACACTTAAACCCGTCTTATCCCGAAACAGACTTAAACCAAGAAAACAGGCTAAAACCGAGAGAAAACATTGATTTGAAACAGTAAACATATATGTTACTCTTTATAGGGTCAAAATATATAACAATCCATTGCATTTGACTAATTGTAACAGTTCGGGTTGAATTTGGAGTGTTTAGACACCACTCATACCCATTTTGTCCCGAAACAGGCTAAAACCTTGAAAACATTGATTCTAAGCAGTAACAGCTTTGTTAATGTTTCTAGGGTCAGAATGTGTCACAATCCAATGCATTTGACTAATTATAAGAGTTTTCGATGAATTTGGAGTGTTTGACAACAGTTAAACCCGTTTTATCCCAAAAACATGCTTAAACCGAGAAAACAGGCTAAAAGCGAGAGAAAACATTGATACGAAGCATTAAACAGCTACATTAATCTTTCAAGGGTCAAAATATGTAAAAATCCAATGCATTTGACTAATTGTAAGAGCTCAGGATGAATTTTGAGAGTTCAAACAACACTTAAACCAGTTTTATCCTAAAACAGGCTTAAACCGACAAAACAGGCTAAAACCGTCAGAAAACATTAATTCGATGCAGTAAACAACTATGTTACTCTTTTCTAGGGTCATAATATGTTACAAACCAATGCATTTAACTAATTATAAGAGTTCGGGTTGAATTTGTAGTGTTTAGACCCCAGTTATACCCATTTTGTCCCAAAACAATCTAAAACTGAGAAAACATTGGTTCAAAGCAGTAAACAGCTCTGTTACTATACCTAGGGTCATAATGTGTGACAGTCCAATGCATTTGATTAATTGTAAGAGTTCGCAATGAATTTGGAGTGTTTAGACCTCACTTAAACCCGTTTTATCCCAAAAAGG
>NW_010922142.1:0-332 GCF_000633955.1 Camelina sativa
AAGAAAAGAGAAGTCTAGCAAAATGCTTATATGTCTTAAGAATAAGATAAAAAGAGAACCATAGCAAATAAGTAAGAATCCCCCCATTCCACTAGAAAGATCAAATAAGAAACCTCTCCTAAGACTTTAAAACCAAAAGAGAAAAGAGTGAAAAAGAAGAAAAGAAGTTAAAGGGTAGCACTAGGATCAATTGGGTTTAGATTGATAGGATAAACACTTTGGGTGCCTTTGGGTAGACAAGGTTTTGTTCTTGTATGTGTCTAAGTGTTCTTACCTTTAGCATTCTTCTAAAGCTCAATCCATTTTTTATGAGAGAACCTTGATATTGATAA
>NW_010922142.1:2714-3635 GCF_000633955.1 Camelina sativa
AAAAAAAAAGGAAGAAAGAGAAATTTTGGGGAACCCGAGGCCCTACCCGAATCCGTATCCGACGCGCCTGGTCGTGTTCCCCATCGAGTGGTGAGTGGAATCCGAATTCCATGAACCCAAGCCCACTCTCGGGGAAGCCCAAATTGCTAACCCTCTTCTATTTAAAGGGACTAGAACCCTTCTCCCTCAGCAGCAGAAATCGATAAATATTTCAACCCTAAAAGCTTTATGCATTTCTCTCAAGGGAATCGAGACTTTTCAAATTCTTGGGAACTAAACCTACTAATCTCGAAGTTTAGCTTTTCTCTCTTTTCAAGGCATCAACAATGGCACCAAAGATGAACACCTACCAAAGGAAGGGAAGAAGATCAACCTCCGCTGCTGCTACAACCGGAGGAGATGCCATGGAACCTCAATAATCCCAAGGAAGAGGAAACGTTCCGCATTCCCAACCGCTTGCTAGACGTTTCGCTTCCCCAACCCGATGCTCTACCCCATCCGTCACCCGATCCGTTGCTCGAGCAACCGATCGTGTGGATGCCCGTGTTCTCTGTCCTGACCCAATCGCTAATGCAATCCCCCGATCTCCTCGACGTAGGGACCTGTCTACGTCTGAGAGAACCATTACTGACCCTATGGAGGTCGATTCTGATGCCGGTGGAGGAGAACCAAAGGAGATCCAATCCTATAGGTTGAGAAGCAGAGCCGCGGTTGCAAGGGGGAAGAGACCCGCCTCCGAAAGGGCTGAGAAAGTAGCCGAGAGAGCAGCGGAAGAAGAAGATCGAGATTCAGAGGAGGAGAACCATGAGCGAGAGGAGGACCAGAGGGAGCGAACACGACAAGCCTCGCGGAGGCTAAAGCAGAAAGAGGTGGAGACTCCGGCAAAACTCTTCAAGGTTTTCCGCAAGATGAGTTTCGTTG
>NW_010922142.1:5787-8027 GCF_000633955.1 Camelina sativa
CTTAAGCTCCAAAATCACCTGTTTATGCATGAAAAGATGCAAATGCAATGCAACTAAACTCTAATGCAAGAACAGTCCTAAAGCTATGCAATAATGGTCAAAATGGATAGCAAAAGATGCAAAATATGTGAATATATTAAGGGAAAACAGGGTAAAATATATGAACATCAGGGATGTTGCGGATACTAGCCTGGTCTTTTGTGCTCCTCGATCAGTTCCTTTACCTGAAGTCTTGGGCCATGAAAACTGAGAGGAGAGATGGAGCTAGAGATATCTCCATTGAAGGATTGGTCACACCAATCTTGGTAGCTTGCGATGTGCCCCTAAAGGGAGTGGTTCATGAACCGAGATGGCTAGACGTCGACTACCTCACATTGGCGAGGTTCCTGGCTTATGAAAAGCCAAACGACATGCTGCTCTTCAAGTTTGTCCATCCCACCGCCAGCGCCGCCCAAATGATTCTGCCCAATGTTGTGTGCACCAAGGTCCGGTTGGGGGATAACATCGACTTTGCACCACCTTTGGAGGAGCTGTACAATCCGGAGGAGGAATCATCAGCTGAAGGGAGAGAGACAACCGGGCAAGGACAGGGAGATAGCTTGGAAGATTTTGATTTTGAGGAGTATGTTTACTCTCTAAAGCAACCCGTTGGAGTGAAAAAAGCCCACAAGAGGATAACAAGTTTTTGGTGAGAAAGGTGAAGGATCTTACCGGCTTGGTGAAGACGATGGGAGGTCAGATCAAGGAGCTGCAAGACAAGGCAAGCTGTGCATCAGCTCCCACCTCGGCTTACGCACCAACATGGATGGGGAGAAGCGGACCGCTAGGAGGAATTCGAGAACTGAAACCTCCAGAACCTCACAGAGCATCGTCCTACGAGCCCCAAGCAGAGGAGGATGTCACCAGACCAGATAGATCGCGGAGAAGCCACTCGGATGCCAATCTGAAGCACAACCCGATGGGGTACACGATGCCCTATCCGATGCCACCTCCGAGCATACATCCGGGTGACTACTCTGGGCCTTTCCTCCGCCTTACCAAATGCCGTATCAGATGCCCTACTCGATGCACCCTGCAAGCAGCTACACATGTGATCATTACGGACCTCTTCCACCATACCCGTCGTACTACCCGATGCCCTACCCGATGGCCTACGCGGGCACCTACCCGATCGACCCCTTGGATACTGGTCCGAGCAAGTCGTTCGTGCGCATAACCGAGCTCTCTGATGAGTGAATCCTGGTGCCTGCTGATGCCGGTGACGACCCTGGATACGCGTGGCAGAGTATGGAGGCTGCTACAACCTCCTTCTTCACCAACCCATGAGGTACCTCATTCATCAACCTTTGTAAATAACATTGCATTTAGTTCATCCTGTGTGATTCTTGGACTCCTTTTCAGACTTTTATTTACACAGGGACTGTGTAATTTAAGTTTGGGCGAGGGTCCTAGGATGTATATAACATTGTGTTTTATTTTCTTATTTCAAATTTTTGCATGCTAGTTTTATTTATTTGAGTTTGCATCTATTTGCATAAAAAAACACTAAAAATTTGAAAAAAAAAAAAGTGTTCACGTAGTTGCATTTACATATTAGGATTGAGTCTACTTTGCTTCATATAGGATTGTTGCATATGCATTTTAGGGGACAATGATTAAAACCACCAGTTTAAAATTAAACCTTAGGATTGAAGTTGATGTTACTATATTATACCATATTTAAGGCCTTGTTTAGTTCATGTTTTGCATCATATAGAAATGATTCCTTAGGTTTTATAGCCATTTATGTCCAAATATACACTTAGGATGTTTAGAAGCATGCATTGCATACATTTGTGCATTTGGAGTATTATTAGGTGTTATGGAGCTCTAAAAGGGTAAGGAATGACTTGGTGTTATTTCTGGAGCTAAACAAGAGGACTGAAAGTATAAGGAAGTGGATTCGCAAGGCAACTCGACCACAGCACTCGAGCAGGCACATGGTCGAGTACTCGGTCGGATTCATAACGAGCTCTTCAAAGATCGATCCAAATGAAGATCTTCCGTTGTGATTCAGCTTCCGCATCCTTCATGAGAGTTGTAGGAAATTGAGATAAATTTCTAATTCCGGTGGTTGAAAGGCAATCAGAGGTGTAGTGCAAGAGTTATCCGGATTTTACTGAGCGGATATCATCCCAGATCGAAGACTCAAGGTACGTGACGGACCAACCACTCGACCATGCACTCGACCGAGCACATGG
>NW_010922143.1:0-2507 GCF_000633955.1 Camelina sativa
TAGTCAAATGCATTGGATTGTTACATATTTTGACCCTAGAAAGAGAATTTGGTCTAAACACTTCCAATCAATGTTTTCTCGGTTTTAGTCTGTTTCGGGACAAAATGCATTAGACTAATTATAAGAGTTCGAGTTGAATTTGGAGTGTTTAGACACCACTTTTACCCATTTTTTCCCGAAACAGGCTAAAACCGAGAAAACATTGATTCGAAGCAGTAAACAGCTTTGTTACTGTTTATAGGGTCAGAATGTCCGACAATCCAATGCATTTTACTAATTGTAAGAGTTCAGGATGAATTTGGAGTGTTTAGACAACACTTAAACCCGTTTTATCCCAAAACAGNGGCTTAAACCGAGAAAACAGGCTAAATCCGGGAGAAAACATTGATTCGAAGCAGTAAACAGCTATTTTTCTCTTTCTAGGGTCAAAATTGAATCCCAAAACAGGCTTAAACCAAGAAAACATGCTAAAGTCGAGAAAAAAAATTGATTCGAAGCACTAAACAGCTATGTTACACTTTCTAGTGTCAATATATGTAACAATCCAATGCATTTGACTAACTATAAGAGTTCGGGTTGAATTTGGAGTGTTTAGACTCCAGTTTTACCCATTTTGTCCCGAAACAGGCTAAAACCGAGAAAACGTTGATTGGAAGCAGTAAACAGCTTTGTTACTGTTTCTATGGTCAGAATATGTGACAATACTATACATTTGACTAATTGTAAGAGTTCGGGATGAATTTGGAGTGTTTAGACAACACTTAAACCCGTTTTATCCAAAAACAGGCTTATACCGAGAAAACAGGCTAAAACCGAGAGAAAACATTGATTTGAAGCAGTACACTGCTACGTTACTATTTCTTGTGTCAAAATATGTAACAATCCAATGCATTTAACTAATTATAAGTGTTCGGGTTGAATTTGGAAAGTTTAGACAACACTTAAACCCGTTTTATCCCAAAACAGGTTTAAACCGAGAAAACAGGCTAATCCCGGGCAAAAACACTGATTCGAAGCAGTAAACAGCTATATTACTCTTTCTAGGGTCAAAATATGTAATCATCCAATGAATTTGACTAATTATAAGATTTTGGGTTGAATTTGGAGTGTTTAGACACCAGTTTTACCCATTTTGTCCTGAAACAGACTAAAACCGAGAAAACATTGTTTGGAAGCAGTAAACAGCTTTGTTACTGTTTCTATGGTCAGAATATGTGACAATCCAATACATTTGACTAATTGTAAGAGTTTGGGATGAATTCGGAGTGTTTAGACAACACTTAAACCCGTTTTATCCAAAAACAGGCTTAAACCGAGAAACCAGACTAAAACCGAGAGAAAACATTGATTTGAAGCAGTACACTGCTACGCTACTCTTTCTTGTGTCAAAATATGTAACAATCCAATGCATTTAACTAATTATAAGTGTTCGAGTTGAATTTCGAGTGTTTAGACAACACTTAAACCCGTTTTATCCCAAAAAAGGTTTAAACCGAGAAAACAGGCTAAACCCGGGAGAAAACATTGATTCGAAGGAGTAAACAGCTATGTTACTGTTTCTATGGTCAAAATATGTACCAATCCAATGCATTTGACTAATTATAAGAGTTCGGGTTGAATTTGGAGTGTTTAGACACCACTTTTACCCATTTTGTCCCGAAACAGGCTAAAACCGAGAAAACATTGATTCGAAGCAGTAAACAGCTTTGTTACTGTTTCTAGGGTCAGAATGTGTGACAATTTAATGCATTTGACTAATTGTAAGAGTTCGGGATAAATTTGGAGTGTTTAGAAAACACTTAAACACGTTTTATCCCAAAACAGGCTTAAACCGAGAAAACAGACTAAAACCGAGAGAAAACATTGATTCGAAGCAGTAAACAGCTATGTTACTCTTTCTAGGGTCAAAATATGTAACAATCCAATGCATTTGACTAATTATAAGAGTTCGGGTTGAATTTGGAGTGTTTAGACACCACTTTTACCCATTTTGTCCCGAAACAGGCTAAAACCGAGAAAACATTGATTCGAAGCAGTAAACAGCTTTGTTACTGTTTCTAGGGTCAGAATGTGTGACAATCCAATGCATTTGACTAATTGTAAGAGTTCGGGATAAATTTGGAGTGTTTAGACAACACTTAAACCCGTTTTATCCCAAAACAGGTTTAAACCGAGAAAACAGGCTAAACCCGGGAGAACATATTGATCTGAAGCAGTAAACAGCTATGTTACTCTTTCTAGGATCAAAATATGTAATCATCCAATGAATTTGACTAATTATTAGATTTCGGGTTGAGATTGGAGTGTTTAGACACCAGTTTTACCCATTTTGTCCTTAAACAGGCTAAAACCGAGAAAACATTGATTGGAAGCAGTAAACAGCTTTGTTACTGTTTCTATGGTCAGAATATCTGACAATCCAATACATTTGACTAACTGTAAGAGTTCGGGATGAATTCGGAGTGTTTAGACAACACTTAAACCCGTTTTATCCAAAAACAGGCTTA
>NW_010922143.1:7843-8027 GCF_000633955.1 Camelina sativa
GGAGTGTTTAGACAACACTTAAACCCGTTTTATCCAAAAACAGGCTTAAACCGAGAAAACAGGCTAAAACCGAGAGAAAACATTGATTTGAAGCAGTACACTGCTATGTTACTCTTTATTGTGTCAAAATATGTAAAAATCCAATGCATTTAACTAATTATAAGTGTTCGAGTTGAATTTTGAG
>NW_010922144.1:0-457 GCF_000633955.1 Camelina sativa
GGTGGAGATTGGGGCAGCTCGACGATGGGAATCGACCGGGACTCGGTTGAGTACGTGCTCGAGTGGGAGGGGTCGAACTGGACCACGAGTGTCAAAACTCTGACCTTGCTGCTGGTACAACTGCCGGTAGAGTGCTGGATCCATGAAGTACTGGGGTGGGATGGGAGGGTAACCTGGATATCCTGGATAAGCAGCTGGAGGTGGGAAGCCATATGGTGATCTGGGCTGGAACTCGGCCGAGTGCATCTGGGGTGCTCGGTCGAGTGGGTGCTCGAGTGACCCGGTCGAGTACCTTGAAAATTGTTGTTCTCGGGTACTTGAGCTCCTCTTCCTCTGATTTGGCTCATACATTGAAGCCCTAGCTGGTTCCACAGGGTTCGCAACTCTAGAAAGTGCTCTAGTTGAGCTACTCCTCCTCAAAGGGCTTGATGGTGTAGGTGAAGAATTCCCACTCTTC
>NW_010922144.1:5256-5622 GCF_000633955.1 Camelina sativa
AGTCTTCTCCCAAAGGTGAGCTTTGTCTGCAAGAGAAAATGGGAAGAGTCTCAACTTGAATCCATCTTCACTCACTCCATTAATCTTTGTGAGTCCACATATTCTGTTAAATTCATCAAGGTGATCTAGAGGATCCTCCATTGGCAACCCATGAAATTTGTTGGCCTATATCATGGAGATTAATCCACTCTTGATCTCAAAGTTATTGTTTGCTACTGAAGGTAGCACAATTCCAGCCCTTTGGTTGTGGGTATGGGTGCATCTCCTGCACCAATATGCCTTGGTCTCTGCTCATGGATAGCTGGTTGCTCCATGATGTCTTGATCTTCTTGTTGTTGAACTACTCTTCTTTGCTTTTGTCTCAAA
>NW_010922144.1:7701-8019 GCF_000633955.1 Camelina sativa
TATGTAACAATCCAATGCATTTGACTAATTATAAGAATTTGGGTTGAATTTGGAGTGTTTAGACAACACTTAAACCCGTTTTATCCCAAACAGGGTAAAACTGAGAAAACAGACTAAGACCGAGAGAAACCATAGATTAGAAGGAGTAAACAGCTATTTCACTCTTTCTAAGGTCAAAATATGTAACAATACAATGCATTTTACTAATTATAAAAGTTTGGGTTGAATTTGGAGTGTTTAGACACCACTTTTACCCATTTTTCCCCAAAATAGGCTAAAACCGAGAAAACATTGATTCAAAGCAGTAAATTGCTTTTT